>NC_090194.1:3858314-3939723 GCF_024679245.1 Pseudorasbora parva | reverse complement strand
AAGTGACAGTGGCAGTGAGATGGAGAGAGAGAAGCATGACAGATGAGCGAGAGAGAGAGAGAGAGAGAACTGTCATGGTTCCAGGACTAAACAAAGCCCTCTCACAGCTGAGACACTACAAAATGGAGATGCCCACATCAGCCTGATTCCTCTTAACATTTACAATCCCAGTTTCATCACATCACAGAAGGAAAGCAGCAGTTCAAATGAGACACATCTGACAGGGAAAATGCAGAAACAAAAACCTCCTGGGCAGATTTCAGACCGTTCAGTGTGTTTAGACATCTTTATATAAATATATATATATATATATATATATATATATATATATACACACACAAACACACACACACACACCCCGATCAGGCATAACATTATGACCTAATATGGTGTATGTGTCCCATATTGCTGTCAAAACGAGGCATGGACTCCACTAGACCCTGAAGGTGTCCTGTGGTATCTGGCACCAAGATGTTAGCAGCAGATTCTTTAAGCCTTGTAAGTTGCTCCATGGATTGGACATGTTCGTTCAGCACATCCCACAGATCACACTGAATATAATATCTATATTTTTAATGCATTCCTATGATGGAAAAGCTGAATTTTCAGCATCATTACTTCAGTCTTCAGTGTCACATGATCTTTTTTTCAGAAATCATTATTGTGATGATTTGCTGCTCAAACATTTCTGATTATTATCAATTTTGAAAACAGTTGTGCTACTAAATATTTTTCTTTAAACCATGATCACATTTTTCAGGATTCTTTGATGAACAGCATTTATAGAAATCTTTAGTAGCATAAATTATAAATTGAATGCATCCTTGCTGAATAAATATATTAATTTCTTAAAAATAAAACTACTATTTACCCATTCAGTGAGTCATTTTTAACTACTGTCACAAAACTGAGAGAAAAACAAAACTGTAGGCAAGTTAGCAGCACTTCTACTTCTTTCCTCCCTACAGCTCCTGGTTTTGTTGCAGAATATTCAGTCTGTTTTTCTGACTCTGTGGGAAGAGAGGAGAAGCCTGTGTGAAAGCATTAGTCAAAATGTTCATCGTTAGCAAATATGAAACAGTCAGATAATGCCATCTCCATCAGATGTTTCACATAAAAACCCAAGCACACAGGGAGGGTTGCTCATTGCAGAAATGAAGAATGTAACAAATAATGTACACTGCAATTGTACTTGCAATGTCATTTTGCATTTGAAACAATATCCAGACAATGTGCTGTAAATTATGATGGTGCTAAAGGAAGATGCTGTAGTGGAAATGTGCACTTAATGGAAAAATGATTCTCAACACAATAGTAGAGATAAAATATCTACTGCAAACGCTCATAGTGGCCGTCCTCATTGTCGTCCCATCAGAGTAAAACTACAGTGGATTAGTCAGGCTCTTCATTGATCCCACTGTTAATCTGACAGATAGCTGATAACCAGGCCAGCTCTGCTCCAGGGGTCACATCTCTACATATACCGGCCAGCAGAACTTCTCAAGTATGAGTGTGGAAGTTATATAACGTCTGGATATAACTAGGCCTGCAATTCTGCCAAAGCTCAGCAGATTTCTGCACAATCTGAACTCCCATCACTCACAATCTTTTTTTATGCATTTTTTCCTCATTAGAAGTGCATTTTGAATAAATGTTGTTTATAAAACTAGATTTGCATACCCTGAAGGAAATACCCGTGATTGCGAGGCAGCAAAGGAACAGTTCTGAAGTTTTAGGTTAAATGATAGTTAGGAAAGATAGAAATCTGAATAAGGAGGGAGAGATTCATAGAAGTATGAAATATTAATAGATAAAGAATACTGTATATATCGAACGAAATACTAATAATACTACTGTGTGCAAATACAATGGGGCTAAAGGCACACCTTAAGAAAAATGAGCTTTTCATGACTCCCATAAAAATATATGGTGTATTGAACATTGATGGAGCAATAGATTTTGTGTGAAAATAAATCATAAAAGGTTTTTTGGGGTTTTTTATCTTGCAAATGTATGAGGTGGCGAGGGCGACCTTTAACCCCACAGACACATACTTCAGCTTGAATTATTTTTTAATAATGTCCAAGTCAATACTGGTTTATTTTGATCAAATAATCATTTATTGTTCAATATATATGCTGTCATTAAAATATGTTAATAAAAAAAACATGTTAAAAATACAGACAGAAAAGTAAATTTCTGAAATTGTATTATAGGATCGATATCATATTTTTAATTATGATGGTTTTATTATAAATATGGGGATTATCTCTAAGGTGCACACCCAACTTAATATATAATATTTCCCATCTGAATGTAATCATGTCAACAAATGGAAAAGTCAGCCAGATATTTATGATCATGTTAATTATTATGCCTTTTACCCCAAATACCATATTTTTACATATTCTTTCTTGAACAAAACTAAAAAGCAATATTATAATCGACATATATATATATATATATATATATATATATATATATATATATATATATATATATATATATATATATATATATATATATATATATATATGATTTTAATCTACAACATTTTTTAAAAATGATCTCAGAATCAACTTTGCACTGAAAAAGCGGGGTAAGTGCTGGGGCAACATTTTGTGCCATCTAATGGTTTAGAGGAAAATCAACGACGCCTTTTACCCCGCTGTACCCTACCATTAGCAATATGCATATATACTGATGATGTCATGTGTTTGGGTCTATATATAGGAGACTGGGGCAAGCTGACATACTTTTAGGTTTATTTTTAAAACTCAATTACTCAACACCTTAAAGTCTTGGCTAAAAAAAGCTATTTAACATTTCCATCATTATTGCCCATAAAAAATAATCATAACAGTTCACTGAACAATAGCCTCCAGAATAGTGGGGCATGTTGAGTTGATTTTTTTTGTTTTGTTTTTTGTGCATATTTCAAACTGATGTTTTATATATGAATTCAAAATATGAGTTAGCCTGACCAAACATTTATAACAATCTGCCTTAATTATACGGCTTCCTCTAGTCTGAACGTATGCCAGTGTGTTTTTCTGCAGTTCACGTGTTTACCCAAGAGCTGAAGCAAAACTGATGATACTGCAGTTTCATTTTGGATCCAATTCACAAAATGATCCTTCTTCAAATATGGCCGCTTGAAACAAACATTCAAGACCATTGCTAGAGTAAAACAACAACAAAAAAACACTTGGACTTTAGTCACAGACCTTATAGTTACAGCGATTAAGGTCTGAAGGCATTTACGCTCTATGTTTGCAGGCATTTATATTTGATCTCTTTTAATTGGCCAGTGAAACTTCAATTCTGTTGTTTTCTGTATTTCCAGTGTTGATCCTCTCAGTGTTGTGGCGTGTAAAATGAAGCCGCATTATGCTAAATCTCTTTGGCGAACACAAAGCCTGTAAGAACACAGTGAGAATTATGGAGATATAAAAGTAATCCAAATGATTTCTCTTTAAACCAATTTGCTACAGCAGTCGTACCTGGTAGGCAGAAACGTGCCGTTAAAGCGCTTAAATGAAATCTCATTGAATTCGGAGTTGTAGCTGTAAAGGGAGCATTTACTTAATTAGCCTGTAAGAGAATAATGCTAGACTGGAAAAGGAGAGATAATGCGATAAAGGATGAAAACACAGTACTTGAGATTAGAGATTTACCAGAGATTTGCCTGGCCCACATATAACCCACTCATATATGACGAGAGCAAATGCATACATGAACATACATCCCCACACACACACACACACACACACACACACACACACACACACACACACACACACACACACACACACACACACACACACACACACACACACACACACACACACACACACACACACACACACACACACACACACACACACAGGCAGCAATGAAGGTAAACAAGCCTCTTCTGCTCCTTCTAGTGCTTCTACTTTAAAGAGTACATCTGCTTGGTTTCATACTCGCATTTGACCCACATCTGGTTTCAAAGTGGAAAAAAAGGCATGAAAATATTTTTTGAGCAAGGAAACTACTTCCACTCTCCTGGCTGGGCTTTCTAGACACAGACAGAATGGGGACAGTTTAATTTGATGTATGGTGATACAATCACACCTTCTCAGCAGAGCAGAAAGAAAGGTTATGAGGAAAAATGATAACGCTTTATTTTACAATGCCCTAATTACCACAAAATAACTACACAATTATCCTGGGGCCGCTCACCGGAGGTCACTTTGCGCCTGGAGCCTGGTGCAAAAGAAGCTACAATAATTACGACACAAACCTGAGAAAACACTTTCACCTCCATCTGATGCTGAAGCTTTTCTTATGTTCAGCCAATATGGTGTTACGTTTGGCCATTTCACAGATGCCAAAATGAAAGAGCGAGTTGGGTGGAGAGAGGGAGAGAGAGAGAGAGAGAGAGAGAGAGAGAGAGAGAGAGAGTGTGTGTGTGTGTGGTGTAATAGTAGTTGCAGATGGTGCTTTAAAAAGTGCCACTGATGTTTTTATTTAATACATATTTTACTTGTCTATTGCAAAATATGTATGTAGATTTGTGTGTGTTTGCAATGTTGTAATTTCTGTGCCATTAGCACAACAACAAAAAAAAAGAATGGCAGAAACAAATAAAAAAAAAAAAAATTACTGTAGCAACCTTGAAAAACCCTCACCATCTGAAAAAACATCTGGCATTGGTCAGACACAGATAGTCCCGCCTCAACTCAAACCACTGGTTGAGCCAATGTCATGGCAACTTTTGGACTGTTTGGCATTGGAATGGGTAAGACAATGTTGATATATTTGGTTTATTATATATATATATAATAGTCAAAATTATGATCAAAACTGTCATACTAATGATAATCAAAATTATGATAAAAAAAGTCATACTAATGATAATCAAAATTATGATCAAAAACGTCATACTAACCATAGTCAAAATTATGATCAAAAACGTCACACTAACCATAGTCAAAATTATGATCAAAAACGTCATACTAACCATAGTCAAAATTATGATCAAAAACGTCACACTAACCATAGTCAAAATTATGATCAAAAACGTCATACTAACCATAGTCAAAATTATGATCAAAAACGTCATACTAACCATAGTCAAAATTATGATCAAAAACATCATACTAACCATAGTCAAAATTATGATCAAAAACGTCATACTAACCATAGTCAAAATTATGATCAAAAACGTCATACTAACCATAGTCAAAATTATGATCAAAAACGTCATACTAACCATAGTCAAAATTATGATCAAAAACGTCATACTAATGATAGTCAAAATTATGATCAAAAACATCATACTAACCATAGTCAAAATTATGATCAAAAACGTCATACTAACCATAGTCAAAATTATGATCAAAAACGTCATACTAACCATAGTCAAAATTATGATCGAAAACATCATACTGACCATAGTCAAAATTATGATCAAAAACGTCATACTAACCATAGTCAAAATTATGATCAAAAACGTCATACTAACCATAGTCAAAATTATGATCAAAAACGTCATACTAACCATAGTCAAAATTATGATCAAAAACGTCATACTAACCATAGTCAAAATTATGATCAAAAACGTCATACTAACCATAGTCAAAATTATGATCAAAACTGTCATACTAACCATAGTCAAAATTATGATCAAAAACGTCATACTAACCATAGTCAAAATTATGATCAAAAACGTCATACTAACCATAGTCAAAATTATGATCAAAAACATCATACTAACCATAGTCAAAATTATGATCGAAAACATCATACTAACCATAGTCAAAATTATGATCAAAAACATCATACTAACCATAGTCAAAATTATGATCAAAAACGTCATACTAACCATAGTCAAAATTATGATCAAAAACGTCATACTAACCATAGTCAAAATTATGATCAAAACTGTCATACTAACCATAGTCAAAATTATGATCAAAAACGTCATACTAACCATAGTCAAAATTATGATCAAAAACATCATACTAACCATAGTCAAAATTATGATCGAAAACATCATACTAACCATAGTCAAAATTATGATCAAAAACGTCATACTAACCATAGTCAAAATTATGATCAAAAACATCATACTAACCATAGTCAAAATTATGATCAAAAACGTCATACTAACCATAGTCAAAATTATGATCAAAAACGTCATACTAACCATAGTCAAAATTATGATCAAAACTGTCATACTAACCATAGTCAAAATTATGATCAAAAACGTCATACTAACCATAGTCAAAATTATGATCAAAAACGTCATACTAACCATAGTCAAAATTATGATCAAAAACGTCATACTAACCATAGTCAAAATTATGATCAAAAACGTCATACTAACCATAGTCAAAATTATGATCAAAACTGTCATACTAACCATAGTCAAAATTATGATCAAAAACGTCATACTAACCATAGTCAAAATTATGATCAAAAACATCATACTAACCATAGTCAAAATTATGATCGAAAACATCATACTAACCATAGTCAAAATTATGATCAAAAACATCATACTAACCATAGTCAAAATTATGATCAAAAACGTCATACTAACCATAGTCAAAATTATGATCAAAAACGTCATACTAACCATAGTCAAAATTATGATCAAAACTGTCATACTAACCATAGTCAAAATTATGATCAAAAACGTCATACTAACCATAGTCAAAATTATGATCAAAAACATCATACTAACCATAGTCAAAATTATGATCGAAAACATCATACTAACCATAGTCAAAATTATGATCAAAAACGTCATACTAACCATAGTCAAAATTATGATCAAAAACGTCATACTAACCATAGTCAAAATTATGATCAAAAACGTCATACTAACCATAGTCAAAATTATGATCAAAAACGTCATACTAACCATAGTCAAAATTATGATCAAAAACGTCATACTAACCATAGTCAAAATTATGATCAAAAACGTCATACTAACCATAGTCAATATTATGATCAAAAACGTCATACTAACCATAGTCAAAATTATGATCGAAAACGTCATACTAACCATAGTCAAAATTATGATCAAAAACGTCATACTAACCATAGTCAAAATTATGATCAAAAACGTCACACTAACCATAGTCAAAATTATGATCAAAAATGTCATACTAACCATAGTCAAAATTATGATCAAAAACGTCACACTAACCATAGTCAAAATTATGATCAAAAACGTCATACTAACCATAGTCAAAATTATGATCAAAAACGTCATACTAACCATAGTCAAAATTATGATAAAAAACATCATACTAACCATAGTCAAAATTATGATCAAAAACGTCATACTAATGATAGTCAAAATTATGATCAAAAACATCATACTAACCATAGTCAAAATTATGATCAAAAACGTCATACTAACCATAGTCAAAATTATGATCAAAAACGTCATACTAACCATAGTCAAAATTATGATCAAAAACGTCATACTAACCATAGTCAAAATTATGATCAAAAACATCATACTAACCATAGTCAAAATTATGATCGAAAACATCATACTGACCATAGTCAAAATTATGATCAAAAACGTCATACTAACCATAGTCAAAATTATGATCAAAAACGTCATACTAACCATAGTCAAAATTATGATCAAAAACGTCATACTAACCATAGTCAAAATTATGATCAAAAACGTCATACTAACCATAGTCAAAATTATGATCAAAAACGTCATACTAACCATAGTCAAAATTATGATCAAAACTGTCATACTAACCATAGTCAAAATTATGATCAAAAACGTCATACTAACCATAGTCAAAATTATGATCAAAAACATCATACTAACCTAGGGATGCGCGATATACCGGTACTGGAAAAATACCGGTATATATTTTATTTAAAACGGTACGATATCATGATTTGGCACATTTCGGTATATGCTGCTTTTCCGAAGTTCACCGCTAGATGGCAGCGCGCTACCCAAACTGACCCGAAACAACCGGCAAATGTGAAAACAACATAGACGGACAAAATGGATAAAGCAGTTGAATCTCACTCAAGATGCCCAAAACGAATTAATAAAGAGAGGAGTAGAAGTGACATTTCAAATGACTTTGCTTATAAAACTGATGAAGAACCATCAAACCCAGCCAAGAAGCATCTGTCACTATCCTGACTTTAAGACTTCTTAAGAGATCGACAGGTCAGTGGATCATTCAAACCATCTCATTTAGACATTTTTGTTTTTTTAACACTGATCAACGCACACACACAGCCTAACATAAGATCGAATATCACAATCTCCAGCGTTCGTTTCAACCATTGACATTTATATCTCATTATATTTGCACGCATACTATTGCACTGAACATTCGCGTTAGACTAAACCGCCTGTGTTTATGTGAATACTCACTAAAGACGGACATTTGTACATAATTCTGTGTATTTTGACTGTTCGAGCGTGACTAAGTGACAGGCGTGTGTGTGTGTGTGTGTGTGTGTGTGTGTGTCTGTCGTTGTTATAAGCTCATGTCTCCTGTAACTGTTATTACGAAATGCTATAAAATCGCTTGCATGTTCAATTGATTTCCGTTATCCATCCCGAGACGAGCGTGAAATGTTGAATCGGATTATGCAGATTGCTTTAGTGTAGTGCGATGTCTTTTGAAACCAGAAGCAATTTGCTAATTTTGAGAGATTTTTGCTGAAATTATTTCTCACAAGAAAGTTTTCAAATGACTGATTTGATGTGATAAGCTTGGCTGATTAATTTACAATAAACATTTGTGGTAATTTCCCACTTTATAAACTCAAAACTTGCATAATTGTTCTCATTCGCGTGCAATATACCCGCGCTAATATCAGACCTTGTGGTATCGATTTAATATCGGTACTTCGGTATTAGATTGTGGTACCATACCGAAGCCAAAATTGTGGTATCGAGCCATCCCTATACTAACCATAGTCAAAATTATGATCGAAAACATCATACTAACCATAGTCAAAATTATGATCAAAAACATCATACTAACCATAGTCAAAATTATGATCAAAAACGTCATACTAACCATAGTCAAAATTATGATCAAAAACGTCATACTAACCATAGTCAAAATTATGATCAAAACTGTCATACTAACCATAGTCAAAATTATGATCAAAAACGTCATACTAACCATAGTCAAAATTATGATCAAAAACATCATACTAACCATAGTCAAAATTATGATCAAAAACATCATACTAACCATAGTCAAAATTATGATCAAAAACATCATACTAACCATAGTCAAAATTATGATCAAAAACATCATACTAACCATAGTCAAAATTATGATCAAAAACATCATACTAACCATAGTCAAAATTATGATCAAAAACATCATACTAACCATAGTCAAAATTATGATCAAAAACATCATACTAACCATAGTCAAAATTATGATCAAAAACGTCATACTAACCATAGTCAAAATTATGATCAAAAACGTCATACTAACCATAGTCAAAATTATGATCAAAAACGTCATACTAACCATAGTCAAAATTATGATCAAAAACGTCATACTAACCATAGTCAAAATTATGATCAAAACTGTCATACTAACCATAGTCAAAATTATGATCAAAAACGTCATACTAACCATAGTCAAAATTATGATCAAAAACATCATACTAACCATAGTCAAAATTATGATCGAAAACATCATACTAACCATAGTCAAAATTATGATCAAAAACGTCATACTAACCATAGTCAAAATTATGATCAAAAACATCATACTAACCATAGTCAAAATTATGATCAAAAACGTCATACTAACCATAGTCAAAATTATGATCAAAAACGTCATACTAACCATAGTCAAAATTATGATCAAAACTGTCATACTAACCATAGTCAAAATTATGATCAAAAACGTCATACTAACCATAGTCAAAATTATGATCAAAAACGTCATACTAACCATAGTCAAAATTATGATCAAAAACGTCATACTAACCATAGTCAAAATTATGATCAAAAACGTCATACTAACCATAGTCAAAATTATGATCAAAACTGTCATACTAACCATAGTCAAAATTATGATCAAAAACGTCATACTAACCATAGTCAAAATTATGATCAAAAACATCATACTAACCATAGTCAAAATTATGATCGAAAACATCATACTAACCATAGTCAAAATTATGATCAAAAACATCATACTAACCATAGTCAAAATTATGATCAAAAACGTCATACTAACCATAGTCAAAATTATGATCAAAAACGTCATACTAACCATAGTCAAAATTATGATCAAAACTGTCATACTAACCATAGTCAAAATTATGATCAAAAACGTCATACTAACCATAGTCAAAATTATGATCAAAAACATCATACTAACCATAGTCAAAATTATGATCGAAAACATCATACTAACCATAGTCAAAATTATGATCAAAAACGTCATACTAACCATAGTCAATATTATGATCAAAAACGTCATACTAACCATAGTCAAAATTATGATCAAAAACGTCATACTAACCATAGTCAAAATTATGATCAAAAACGTCATACTAACCATAGTCAAAATTATGATCGAAAACGTCATACTAACCATAGTCAAAATTATGATCAAAAACGTCATACTAACCATAGTCAAAATTATGATCAAAAACGTCATACTAACCATAGTCAAAATTATGATAAAAAAACGTCATACTAACCATAGTCAAAATTATGATCAAAAACGTCATACTAATGATAATCAAAATTATGATCAAAAACGTCATACTAACCATAGTCAAAATTATGATCAAAAACGTCATACTAACCATAGTCAAAATTATGATCAAAAACGTCATACTAACCATAGTCAAAATTATGATCAAAAACGTCATACTAATGATAGTCAAAATTATGATCAAAAACATCATACTAACCATAGTCAAAATTATAATCGAAAACGTCATACTAACCATAGTCAAAATTATGATCAAAAACGTCATACTAACCATAGTCAAAATTATAATCAAAAACGTCATACTAACCATAGTCAAAATTATAATCGAAAACGTCATACTAACCATAGTCAAAATTATAATCGAAAACGTCATACTAACCATAGTCAAAATTATGATAAAAAAACGTCATACTAACCATAGTCAAAATTATGATGGAAAACGTCATACTAACCATAGTCAAAATTATGATCAAAAACGTCACACTAACCATAGTCAAAATTATGATCAAAAACGTCATACTAACCATAGTCAAAATTATGATCAAAAACGTCATACTAACCATAGTCAAAATTATGATCAAAAATGTCATACTAACCATAGTCAAAATTATGATAAAAAAACGTCATACTAACCATAGTCAAAATTATGATCAAAAACGTCATACTAACCATAGTCAAAATTATGATCAAAAACATCATACTAACCATAGTCAAAATTATGATCAAAAACGTCATACTAACCATAGTCAAAATTATGATCAAAAACGTCATACTAACCATAGTCAAAATTATGATCAAAAAAGGAATACTAACCATAGTCGAAATTATGATCAAAAACGTCACACTAACCATAGTCAAAATTATGATCAAAAACGTCATACTAACCATAGTCAAAATTATGATCAAAAACGTCATACTAAAGATAGTCAAAATTATGATCAAAAACGTCATACTAACCATAGTCAAAATTATGATCAAAAACGTCATACTAACCATAGTCAAAATTATGATCAAAAACGTCATACTAACCATAGTCAAAATTATGATCAAAAAAGGAATACTAACCATAGTCAAAATTATGATCAAAAACGTCACACTAACCATAGTCAAAATTATGATCAAAAACGTCATACTAACCATAGTCAAAATTATGATCAAAAACGTCATACTAATGATAGTCAAAATTATGATCAAAAACATCATACTAACCATAGTCAAAATTATAATCGAAAACGTCATACTAACCATAGTCAAAATTATGATCAAAAACGTCATACTAACCATAGTCAAAATTATGATCAAAAACGCCATACTAACCATAGTCAAAATTATGATCAAAAACGTCATACTAACCATAGTCAAAATTATGATCAAAACTGTCATACTAACCATAGTCAAAATTATGATCAAAAACATCATACTAACCATAGTCAAAATTATGATCAAAAAAGGAATACTAACCATAGTCGAAATTATGATCAAAAACGTCACACTAACCATAGTCAAAATTATGATCAAAAACGTCATACTAACCATAGTCAAAATTATGATCAAAAACGTCATACTAACCATAGTCAAAATTATGATCAAAAAAGGAATACTAACCATAGTCGAAATTATGATCAAAAACGTCACACTAACCATAGTCAAAATTATGATCAAAAACGTCATACTAACCATAGTCAAAATTATGATCAAAAACGTCATACTAACCATAGTCAAAATTATGATCAAAAACGTCATACTAACCATAGTCAAAATTATGATCAAAAACGTCATACTAATGATAGTCAAAATTATGATCAAAAACATCATACTAACCATAGTCAAAATTATAATCGAAAACGTCATACTAACCATAGTCAAAATTATGATCAAAACTGTCATACTAACCATAGTCAAAATTATGATCAAAAACGTCATACTAACCATAGTCAAAATTATGATCAAAAACGCCATACTAACCATAGTCAAAATTATGATCAAAAACGTCATACTAACCATAGTCAAAATTATGATCAAAAACGTCATACTAACCATAGTCAAAATTATGATCGAAAACGTCATACTAACCATAGTCAAAATTATGATCAAAAACGTCATACTAATGATAGTCAAAATTATGATCAAAAACATCATACTAACCATAGTCAAAATTATAATCGAAAACGTCATACTAACCATAGTCAAAATTATGATCAAAAACGTCATACTAACCATAGTCAAAATTATGATCAAAAACGCCATACTAACCATAGTCAAAATTATGATCAAAAACGTCATACTAACCATAGTCAAAATTATGATCAAAACTGTCATACTAACCATAGTCAAAATTATGATCAAAAACATCATACTAACCATAGTCAAAATTATGATCAAAAAAGGAATACTAACCATAGTCGAAATTATGATCAAAAACGTCACACTAACCATAGTCAAAATTATGATCAAAAACGTCATACTAACCATAGTCAAAATTATGATCAAAAACGTCATACTAACCATAGTCAAAATTATGATCAAAAAAGGAATACTAACCATAGTCGAAATTATGATCAAAAACGTCACACTAACCATAGTCAAAATTATGATCAAAAACGTCATACTAACCATAGTCAAAATTATGATCAAAAACGTCATACTAACCATAGTCAAAATTATGATCAAAAACGTCATACTAACCATAGTCAAAATTATGATCAAAAACGTCATACTAATGATAGTCAAAATTATGATCAAAAACATCATACTAACCATAGTCAAAATTATAATCGAAAACGTCATACTAACCATAGTCAAAATTATGATCAAAACTGTCATACTAACCATAGTCAAAATTATGATCAAAAACGTCATACTAACCATAGTCAAAATTATGATCAAAAACGCCATACTAACCATAGTCAAAATTATGATCAAAAACGTCATACTAACCATAGTCAAAATTATGATCAAAAACGTCATACTAACCATAGTCAAAATTATGATCGAAAACGTCATACTAACCATAGTCAAAATTATGATCAAAACTGTCATACTAACCATAGTCAAAATTATGATCAAAAACGTCATACTAACCATAGTCAAAATTATGATAAAAAAAACGTCATACTAACCATAGTCAAAATTATGATCAAAAACGTCATACTAACCATAGTCAAAATTATGATCGAAAAAGTCATACTAACCATAGTCAAAATTATGATCAAAACTGTCATACTAACCATAGTCAAAATTATGATCAAAAACGTCATACTAACCATAGTCAAAATTATGATAAAAAAACGTCATACTAACCATAGTCAAAATTATGATCAAAAACATCATACTAACCATAGTCAAAATTATGATCGAAAACGTCATACTAACCATAGTCAAAATTATGATCAAAAACGTCATACTAACCATAGTCAAAATTATGATCAAAAAAATTCCTTGATTATGCCCTTCAGGTACGCGGCTCTGCTTTCACAGTGGGTGTCATGGAGGAGGATTGTGACATTTCCACTGCACCTGACGTGCCTGTGTCCTCGGGCAAGATGGCCGCCGAGCCAGTGTCCTCTGACAAAATGGCCACCGAACCTGGGTCTTTGGACAAGATGGCTGCTGAGCCAGTGTCCTCTGACAAAATGGCAGGCAAAGCTGTGTCTTTGGACAAGATGGACATCACTCCAGAACCTTCAGCCATCATGGACATCAATGCAGAGATCCGGGTTGTCATAAACGGCACACATGAAACCAGTAAGGTGTTCCCAATGCAAGTGAGACTGGCATTCAGCCTGGAGGACTCACCGCTGATGTCAGTGTGTGCAAGTGGCATCCCTAGAACAGCGCCATCCAACCCACAGGCCTCTGCGCTCTCAGACCTTCCAGAGCCTGGTGTCGTCTCAGCGGACCTTCCAGAGCCTGGTGTCGTCTCAGTGGACCTTCCAGAGCCTGGTGTCGTCTCAGTGGACCTTCCAGAGCCTGGTGTCGTCTCAGCGGACCTTCCAGAGCCTGGTGTCGTCTCAGCGGACCTTCCAGAGCCTGGTGTCGTCTCAGTGGACCTTCCAGAGCCTGGTGTCGTCTCAGCGGACCTTCCAGAGCCTGGTGTCATCTCAGCGGACCTTCCAGAGCCTGGTGTCGTCTCAACGGACCTTCCAGAGCCTGGTGTCGTCTCAGCGGACCTTCCAGAGCCTCGTGTCGTCTCAGCAGATCTTCCAGAACCTCCGGGCCGTGCGGCGAGTCAAGAGAGGGCTCCGGCCCGTGCGGCGGTTCCAGAGAAGGCTCCGGCCCGTGCGGCGGTTCCAGAGAGGGCTCCGGCCCGTGCGGCGGTTCCAGAGAAGGCTCCGGCCCGTGCGGCGGTTCCAGAGAGGGCTCCGGCCCGTGCCCCGAGTCCAGAGAGGGCTCCGCCTCCTGCCCCGAGTCCAGAGAGGGCTCCGCCTCCTGCCCCGAGTCTAGAGGGGACTCTGGCTGGACCACCTGCTCTGCCTGCCCCGCTGTGGGGGTCCTCAACCTCACCTGTGCTGCTGTGGTGGTCGTCTGCTCCTCCGTGGGGGTCTTCAAGACCATCTGCCTTGCTGTGGTGGTCATCTGCTCCATCGTGGGGGTCTTCAAGACCGCCGGCTCCGCTCCGGTCGCCTGCGCCACCCTGGTCAACTGCCCGGCCTGCGCCACCCTGGTCATCTGCTCGGCCAGCTCCATTCTGGCCTCCTGCTCTGCCTGAATCTCCAGGCTGTCTTCTACTACATGGGCCTGGCCCTCCATCCCGCCCCCGGGTCTGCCTCCACTCCACCTCCCTCCTTGACAATTTTAGGAGCATCTGGAAGCCGCTCCTTTGAGGGGGGGCTATGTCACAATTCACCAGTGTGAGTGCCCGTGATCACCACCAGAGGGCACTCCACCCCGGACTGTCACTCCATCACAAACTACATTACCCATAATCCTTTCCCTGGACTCATTAGCACTCACTGTTTACACCTGTGTCTCATCACCTCATTACCTCTGCCTATATAAGCCTGGTTATCTCTGTCTTTCATTGCAAAGTCGTGTTTAGTGTCACAACTACATTTCTGAGCGTTTCCCTGTTTTCATGTATCTTGGTCTTTGATTTCTTGCCTTCTCCGTGGATTACCCTTTTGCCTGTTCTTTCTGTTTTGTTTGCCTTTTTGGACTGATTTACTGTTATGACCTTTTGCCTGTTCTATGGACTACGACTTTGGATTACCCTTTAATAAATACTGCGTTTGGATCTTCAACCTTCTGTCTCAGAGCAGTTTGTTACAGTCATACTATGATAATCAAAATTATGATCAAAAAAGTCATACTAATGATAGTCAAAATTATGATCAAAAATGTCATACTAACCATAGTCGAAATTATGATCAAAAACGTCATACTAACCATAGTCAAAATTATGATCAAAAACGTCATACTAACCATAGTCAAAATTATGATCAAAACGTCATACTAACCATTGTCAAAATTATGATCAAAAACGTCATACTAACCATTGTCAAAATTATGATCAAAAACGTCATACTAACCATAGTCAAAATTATAATCAAAAACGTCATACTAACCATAGTCAAAATTATGATCAAAAACGTCATACTAACCATAGTCAAAATTATGATCAAAAACGTCATACTAACCATAGTCAAAATTATGATCAAAAAAGTCATACTAACCATAGTCAAAATTATGATCAAAAAAGTCATACTAACCATAGTCAAAATTATGATCAAAACGTCATACTAACCATAGTCAAAATTATGATAAAAAACGCCATACTAACCATAGTCAAAATTATGATCAAAACGTCATACTAACCATAGTCAAAATTATGATCAAAAACGTCATACTAACCATAGTCAAAATTATGATCAAAACGTCATACTAACCATAGTCAAAATTATGATCAAAAACGTCATACTAACCATAGTCAAAATTATAATCAAAACGTCATACTAACCATAGTCAAAATTATGATCAAAAACGTCACACTAACCATAGTCAAAATTATGATCAAAAACGTCATACTAACCATAGTCAAAATTATGATCAAAAACGTTGTACTAACCATAGTCAAAACTATGATCAAAAACGTCATACTAACCATAGTCAAAATTATGATCAAAAACGTCATACTAACCATAGTCAAAATTATGATCAAAACGTCATATTAACCATAGTCAAAATTATGATCAAAAACGTCATACTAACCATAGTCAAAATTATGATCAAAAACGTCATACTAACCATAGTCAAAATTATGATCAAAACGTCATACTAACCATAGTCAAAATTATGATCAAAAAAGTCATACTAACCATAGTCAAAATTATGATCAAAAAAGTCATACTAACCATAGTCAAAATTATGATCAAAACGTCATACTAACCATAGTCAAAATTATGATCAAAAACGTCATACTAACGATAGTCAAAATTATGATCAAAAACGTCATACTAACCATAGTCAAAATTATGATCAAAAACGTCATACTAACCATAGTCAAAATTATGATCAAAAACGTCATACTAATCATAGTCAAAACTATGATCAAAAACGTCATACTAATGATAATCAAGATTATGATCAAAAACGTCATACTAACCATAGTCAAAATTATGATCAAAAACGTCATACTAACCATAGTCAAAATTATGATCAAAAACGTCATACTAACCATAGTCAAAATTATGATCAAAAACGTCATACTAACCATAGTCAAAATTATGATCAAAAACGTCATACTAACCATAGTCAAAATTATGATCAAAAACGTCACACTAACCATAGTCAAAATTATGATCAAAAACGTCATACTAACCATTGTCAAAATTATGATCAAATCTGTCATACTGATGATAGTCAAAATTATGATCAAAAACGTCATACTAACCATAGTCAAAATTATGATCAAAAACGTCATACTAACCATAGTCAAAATTATGATCAAATCTGTCATACTGATGATAGTCAAAATTATGATCAAAAACGTCATACTAACCATAGTCGAAATTATGATCAAAAACGTCACACTAACCATAGTCAAAATTATGATCAAAAACGTCATACTAACCATAGTCAAAATTATGATCAAAAACGTCATACTAACCATAGTCAAAATTATGATCAAAAACGTCATACTAACCATAGCCAAAATTATGATCAAAAACGTCACACTAACTATAGTCAAAATTATGATCAAAAACGTCATACTAACCATAGTCAAAATTATGATCAAAAACGTCATACTAACCATAGTCAAAATTATGATCAAAAACATCATACTAACCATAGTCGAAATTATGATCAAAAACATTATACTAACCACAGTCAAAATTATGATCAAAAACATTATACTAACCATAGTCAAAATTATGATCAAAAACGTCATACTAACCAGTGAAAATTATGATCAAAAACGTCATACTAACCATAGTCAAAATTATGATCAAAAACGTCACACTAACCATAGTCAAAATTATGATCAAAACGTCATACTAACCATAGTCAAAATTATGATCAAAAACGTCATACTAACCATAGTCAAAATTATGATCAAAAAAGTCATACTAACCATAGTCAAAATTATGATCAAAAACGTCATACTAACCATAGTCAAAATTATGATCAAAAACGTCATACTAACCATAGTCAAAATTATGACCAAAACGTCATACTAACCATTGTCAAAATTATGATCAAAAACGTCATACTAACCATAGTCAAAAATATGATCAAAAACGTCATACTAACCATAGTCAAAAATATGATCAAAAACATCATACTAACCAAAGTCGAAATTATGATCAAAACCGTCATACTAACCATAGTCAAAATTATGATCAAAAACATCATACTAACCATAGTCAAAATTATGATCAAAAACGTCATACTAACCATAGTCAAAACTATGATCAAAAACGTCATACTAACCATAGTCAAAATTATGATCAAAAACGTCATACTAATGATAATCAAAATTATGATCAAAAACGTCATACTAACTATAGCCAAAATTATGATCAAAAACGTCATACTAACCATTGTCAAAATTATGATCAAAAACGTCATACTAACCATTGTCAAAATTATGATCAAAAACGTCATACTAACCATAGTCAAAATTATGATCAAAAACGTCATACTAACCATAGTCAAAATTATGATCAAAAACGTCATACTAACCATAGTCAAAATTATGATCAAAAACGTCATACTAACATAGTCAAAATTATGATCAAAAACGTCATACTAACCATAGTCAAAATTATGATCAAAAACGTCATACTAACCATAGTCAAAATTATGATCAAAACGTCATACTAATGATAGTCAAAATTATGATCAAAAACGTCATACTAACCATAGTCAAAATTATGATCAAAAACGTCATACTAACCATAGTCAAAATTATGACCAAAACGTCATACTAACCATTGTCAAAATTATGATCAAAAACGTCATACTAACCATAGTCAAAATTATGATCAAAACGTCATACTAATGATAGTCAAAATTATGATCAAAAACGTCATACTAACCATAGTCAAAATTATGATCAAAAACGTCATACTAACCATAGTCAAAATTATGATCAAAAACGTCATACTAACCATAGTCAAAATTATGATCAAAAACGTCATACTAACCATAGTCAAAATTATGACCAAAACGTCATACTAACCATTGTCAAAATTATGATCAAAAACGTCATACTAACCATAGTCAAAATTATGATCAAAAACGTCATACTAACCATAGTCAAAAATATGATCAAAAACATCATACTAACCATAGTCGAAATTATGATCAAAACCGTCATACTAACCATAGTCAAAATTATGATCAAAACCATCATACTAACCATAGTCAAAATTATGATCAAAAACGTCATACTAACCATAGTCAAAATTATGATCAAAACGTCATACTAATGATAGTCAAAATTATGATCAAAAACGTCATACTAACCATAGTCAAAATTATGATCAAAAACGTCATACTAACCATAGTAAAAATTATGATCAAAAACGTCATACTAACCATAGTCAAAACTATGATCAAAAACGTCATACTAACCATAGTAAAAATTATGATCAAAAACGTCATACAAACCATAGTAAAAATTATGATCAAAAACGTCATACTAACCATAGTCAAAACTATGATCAAAAACGTCATACTAACCATAGTCAAAATTATGATCAAAAACGTCATACTAACCATAGTCAAAATTATGATCAAAACGTCATACTAATGATAGTCAAAACTATGATCAAAAACGTCATACTAACCATAGTAAAAATTATGATCAAAAACGTCATACTAACCATAGTAAAAATTATGATCAAAAACGTCATACTAACCATAGTCAAAACTATGATCAAAAACGTCATACTAACCATAGTAAAAATTATGATCAAAAACGTCATACTAACCATAGTCAAAACTATGATCAAAAACGTCATACTAACCATAGTCAAAATTATGATCAAAAACGTCATACTAACCATAGTCAAAATTATGATCAAAAACGTCATACTAACCATAGTAAAAATTATGATCAAAAACGTCATACTAACCATAGTCAAAACTATGATCAAAAACGTCATACTAACCATAGTCAAAACTATGATCAAAAACGTCATACTAACCATAGTAAAAATTATGATCAAAAACGTCATACAAACCATAGTCAAAATTATGATCAAAAACGTCATACTAACATAGTCAAAATTATGATAAAAAAACATCATACTAACCATAGTCAAAATTATGATCAAAACGTCATACTAATGATAGTCAAAATTATGATCAAAAACGTCATACTAACCATAGTCAAAATTATGATCAAAAACGTCATACTAACCATAGTCAAAATTATGAACAAAAACGTCACACTAACCATAGTCAAAATTATGATCAAAAACGTCATACTAACCATAGTCAAAATTATGATCAAAAACGTCATACTAACCATAGTCAAAATTATGATCAAAAACGTCATACTAACCATAGTCAAAATTATGATCAAAAACGTCACACTAACCATAGTCAAAATTATGATCAAAAACGTCATACTAACCATAGTCAAAATTATGATCAAAAACATCATACTAACCATAGTCAAAATTATGATCAAAAACGTCATACTAACCATAGTCAAAATTATGATCAAAAACGTCACACTAACCATAGTCAAAATTATGATCAAAAACGTCATACTAACCATAGTCAAAATTATGATCAAAAACGTCATACTAACCATAGTCAAAATTATGATCAAAAACGTCATACTAACCATAGTCAAAATTATGATCAAAAACGTCATACTAACCATAGTCAAAATTATGATCAAAAACGTCATACTAACCATAGTCAAAATTATGATCAAAAACGTCATACTAACCATAGTCAAAATTATGATCAAAACGTCATACTAACCATTGTCAAAATTATGATCAAAAACGTCATACTAACCATTGTCAAAATTATGATCAAAAACGTCATACTAACCATAGTCAAAATTATGATCAAAAACGTCATACTAACCATAGTCAAAATTATGATCAAAAACGTCATACTAACCATAGTCAAAATTATGATCAAAAACGTCATACTAACCATAGTCAAAATTATGATCAAAAAAGTCATACTAACCATAGTCAAAATTATGATCAAAAAAGTCATACTAACCATAGTCAAAATTATGATCAAAACGTCATACTAACCATAGTCAAAATTATGATAAAAAACGCCATACTAACCATAGTCAAAATTATGATCAAAACGTCATACTAACCATAGTCAAAATTATGATCAAAAACGTCATACTAACCATAGTCAAAATTATGATCAAAACGTCATACTAACCATAGTCAAAATTATGATCAAAAACGTCATACTAACCATAGTCAAAATTATAATCAAAACGTCATACTAACCATAGTCAAAATTATGATCAAAAACGTCACACTAACCATAGTCAAAATTATGATCAAAAACGTCATACTAACCATAGTCAAAATTATGATCAAAAACGCCATACTAACCATAGTCAAAATTATGATCAAAAACGTCACACTAACCATAGTCAAAATTATGATCAAAAACGTCATACTAACCATAGTCAAAATTATGATAAAAAACGTTGTACTAACCATAGTCAAAACTATGATCAAAAACGTCATACTAACCATAGTCAAAATTATGATCAAAAACGTCATACTAACCATAGTCAAAATTATGATCAAAACGTCATATTAACCATAGTCAAAATTATGATCAAAAACGTCATACTAACCATAGTCAAAATTATGATCAAAAACGTCATACTAACCATAGTCAAAATTATGATCAAAACGTCATACTAACCATAGTCAAAATTATGATCAAAAAAGTCATACTAACCATAGTCAAAATTATGATCAAAAAAGTCATACTAACCATAGTCAAAATTATGATCAAAACGTCATACTAACCATAGTCAAAATTATGATCAAAAACGTCATACTAACGATAGTCAAAATTATGATCAAAAACGTCATACTAACCATAGTCAAAATTATGATCAAAAACGTCATACTAACCATAGTCAAAATTATGATCAAAAACGTCATACTAATCATAGTCAAAACTATGATCAAAAACGTCATACTAATGATAATCAAGATTATGATCAAAAACGTCATACTAACCATAGTCAAAATTATGATCAAAAACGTCATACTAACCATAGTCAAAATTATGATCAAAAACGTCATACTAACCATAGTCAAAATTATGATCAAAAACGTCATACTAACCATAGTCAAAATTATGATCAAAAACGTCATACTAACCATAGTCAAAATTATGATCAAAAACGTCACACTAACCATAGTCAAAATTATGATCAAAAACGTCATACTAACCATTGTCAAAATTATGATCAAATCTGTCATACTGATGATAGTCAAAATTATGATCAAAAACGTCATACTAACCATAGTCAAAATTATGATCAAAAACGTCATACTAACCATAGTCAAAATTATGATCAAATCTGTCATACTGATGATAGTCAAAATTATGATCAAAAACGTCATACTAACCATAGTCGAAATTATGATCAAAAACGTCACACTAACCATAGTCAAAATTATGATCAAAAACGTCATACTAACCATAGTCAAAATTATGATCAAAAACGTCATACTAACCATAGTCAAAATTATGATCAAAAACGTCATACTAACCATAGCCAAAATTATGATCAAAAACGTCACACTAACTATAGTCAAAATTATGATCAAAAACGTCATACTAACCATAGTCAAAATTATGATCAAAAACGTCATACTAACCATAGTCAAAATTATGATCAAAAACATCATACTAACCATAGTCGAAATTATGATCAAAAACATTATACTAACCACAGTCAAAATTATGATCAAAAACATTATACTAACCATAGTCAAAATTATGATCAAAAACGTCATACTAACCAGTGAAAATTATGATCAAAAACGTCATACTAACCATAGTCAAAATTATGATCAAAAACGTCACACTAACCATAGTCAAAATTATGATCAAAACGTCATACTAACCATAGTCAAAATTATGATCAAAAACGTCATACTAACCATAGTCAAAATTATGATCAAAAAAGTCATACTAACCATAGTCAAAATTATGATCAAAAACGTCATACTAACCATAGTCAAAATTATGATCAAAAACGTCATACTAACCATAGTCAAAATTATGACCAAAACGTCATACTAACCATTGTCAAAATTATGATCAAAAACGTCATACTAACCATAGTCAAAAATATGATCAAAAACGTCATACTAACCATAGTCAAAAATATGATCAAAAACATCATACTAACCAAAGTCGAAATTATGATCAAAACCGTCATACTAACCATAGTCAAAATTATGATCAAAAACATCATACTAACCATAGTCAAAATTATGATCAAAAACGTCATACTAACCATAGTCAAAACTATGATCAAAAACGTCATACTAACCATAGTCAAAATTATGATCAAAAACGTCATACTAATGATAATCAAAATTATGATCAAAAACGTCATACTAACTATAGCCAAAATTATGATCAAAAACGTCATACTAACCATTGTCAAAATTATGATCAAAAACGTCATACTAACCATTGTCAAAATTATGATCAAAAACGTCATACTAACCATAGTCAAAATTATGATCAAAAACGTCATACTAACCATAGTCAAAATTATGATCAAAAACGTCATACTAACCATAGTCAAAATTATGATCAAAAACGTCATACTAACATAGTCAAAATTATGATCAAAAACGTCATACTAACCATAGTCAAAATTATGATCAAAAACGTCATACTAACCATAGTCAAAATTATGATCAAAACGTCATACTAATGATAGTCAAAATTATGATCAAAAACGTCATACTAACCATAGTCAAAATTATGATCAAAAACGTCATACTAACCATAGTCAAAATTATGACCAAAACGTCATACTAACCATTGTCAAAATTATGATCAAAAACGTCATACTAACCATAGTCAAAATTATGATCAAAACGTCATACTAATGATAGTCAAAATTATGATCAAAAACGTCATACTAACCATAGTCAAAATTATGATCAAAAACGTCATACTAACCATAGTCAAAATTATGATCAAAAACGTCATACTAACCATAGTCAAAATTATGATCAAAAACGTCATACTAACCATAGTCAAAATTATGACCAAAACGTCATACTAACCATTGTCAAAATTATGATCAAAAACGTCATACTAACCATAGTCAAAATTATGATCAAAAACGTCATACTAACCATAGTCAAAAATATGATCAAAAACATCATACTAACCATAGTCGAAATTATGATCAAAACCGTCATACTAACCATAGTCAAAATTATGATCAAAACCATCATACTAACCATAGTCAAAATTATGATCAAAAACGTCATACTAACCATAGTCAAAATTATGATCAAAACGTCATACTAATGATAGTCAAAATTATGATCAAAAACGTCATACTAACCATAGTCAAAATTATGATCAAAAACGTCATACTAACCATAGTAAAAATTATGATCAAAAACGTCATACTAACCATAGTCAAAACTATGATCAAAAACGTCATACTAACCATAGTAAAAATTATGATCAAAAACGTCATACAAACCATAGTAAAAATTATGATCAAAAACGTCATACTAACCATAGTCAAAACTATGATCAAAAACGTCATACTAACCATAGTCAAAATTATGATCAAAAACGTCATACTAACCATAGTCAAAATTATGATCAAAACGTCATACTAATGATAGTCAAAACTATGATCAAAAACGTCATACTAACCATAGTAAAAATTATGATCAAAAACGTCATACTAACCATAGTAAAAATTATGATCAAAAACGTCATACTAACCATAGTCAAAACTATGATCAAAAACGTCATACTAACCATAGTCAAAATTATGATCAAAAACGTCATACTAACCATAGTCAAAATTATGATCAAAAACGTCATACTAACCATAGTAAAAATTATGATCAAAAACGTCATACTAACCATAGTCAAAACTATGATCAAAAACGTCATACTAACCATAGTCAAAACTATGATCAAAAACGTCATACTAACCATAGTAAAAATTATGATCAAAAACGTCATACAAACCATAGTCAAAATTATGATCAAAAACGTCATACTAACATAGTCAAAATTATGATAAAAAAACATCATACTAACCATAGTCAAAATTATGATCAAAACGTCATACTAATGATAGTCAAAATTATGATCAAAAACGTCATACTAACCATAGTCAAAATTATGATCAAAAACGTCATACTAACCATAGTCAAAATTATGAACAAAAACGTCACACTAACCATAGTCAAAATTATGATCAAAAACGTCATACTAACCATAGTCAAAATTATGATCAAAAACGTCATACTAACCATAGTCAAAATTATGATCAAAAACGTCATACTAACCATAGTCAAAATTATGATCAAAAACGTCACACTAACCATAGTCAAAATTATGATCAAAAACGTCATACTAACCATAGTCAAAATTATGATCAAAAACATCATACTAACCATAGTCAAAATTATGATCAAAAACGTCATACTAACCATAGTCAAAATTATGATCAAAAACTTCACACTAACCATAGTCAAAATTATGATCAAAAACGTCATACTAACCATAGTCAAAATTATGATCAAAAACGTCATACTAACCATAGTCAAAATTATGATCAAAAACGTCATACTAACCATAGTCAAAATTATAATCAAAACGTCATACTAACCATAGTCAAAATTATGATCAAAAACGTCATACTAACCATAGTCAAAATTATGATCAAAAACGTCATACTAACCATAGTCAAAATTATGATCAAAAACGTCATACTAACCATAGTCAAAATTATGATCAAAAACGTCATACTAACCATAGTCAAAATTATGATCAAAAACGTCATACTAACCATAGTCAAAATTATGATCAAAACGTCATACTAACCATTGTCAAAATTATGATCAAAAACGTCATACTAACCATAGTCAAAATTATGATCAAAAACGTCATACTAACCATAGTCAAAATTATGATCAAAAACGTCATACTAACCATAGTCAAAATTATGATCAAAAACGTCATACTAACCATAGTCAAAATTATGATCAAAAAAGTCATACTAACCATAGTCAAAATTATGATCAAAAAAGTCATACTAACCATAGTCAAAATTATGATCAAAACGTCATACTAACCATAGTCAAAATTATGATAAAAAACGCCATACTAACCATAGTCAAAATTATGATCAAAACGTCATACTAACCATAGTCAAAATTATGATCAAAAACGTCATACTAACCATAGTCAAAATTATGATCAAAACGTCATACTAACCATAGTCAAAATTATGATCAAAAACGTCATACTAACCATAGTCAAAATTATAATCAAAACGTCATACTAACCATAGTCAAAATTATGATCAAAAACGTCACACTAACCATAGTCAAAATTATGATCAAAAACGTCATACTAACCATAGTCAAAATTATGATCAAAAACGCCATACTAACCATAGTCAAAATTATGATCAAAAACGTCACACTAACCATAGTCAAAATTATGATCAAAAACGTCATACTAACCATAGTCAAAATTATGATAAAAAACGTTGTACTAACCATAGTCAAAACTATGATCAAAAACGTCATACTAACCATAGTCAAAATTATGATCAAAAACGTCATACTAACCATAGTCAAAATTATGATCAAAACGTCATATTAACCATAGTCAAAATTATGATCAAAAACGTCATACTAACCATAGTCAAAATTATGATCAAAAACGTCATACTAACCATAGTCAAAATTATGATCAAAACGTCATACTAACCATAGTCAAAATTATGATCAAAAAAGTCATACTAACCATAGTCAAAATTATGATCAAAAAAGTCATACTAACCATAGTCAAAATTATGATCAAAACGTCATACTAACCATAGTCAAAATTATGATCAAAAACGTCATACTAACGATAGTCAAAATTATGATCAAAAACGTCATACTAACCATAGTCAAAATTATGATCAAAAACGTCATACTAACCATAGTCAAAATTATGATCAAAAACGTCATACTAATCATAGTCAAAACTATGATCAAAAACGTCATACTAATGATAATCAAGATTATGATCAAAAACGTCATACTAACCATAGTCAAAATTATGATCAAAAACGTCATACTAACCATAGTCAAAATTATGATCAAAAACGTCATACTAACCATAGTCAAAATTATGATCAAAAACGTCATACTAACCATAGTCAAAATTATGATCAAAAACGTCATACTAACCATAGTCAAAATTATGATCAAAAACGTCACACTAACCATAGTCAAAATTATGATCAAAAACGTCATACTAACCATTGTCAAAATTATGATCAAAAACGTCATACTAACCATAGTCAAAATTATGATCAAATCTGTCATACTGATGATAGTCAAAATTATGATCAAAAACGTCATACTAACCATAGTCGAAATTATGATCAAAAACGTCACACTAACCATAGTCAAAATTATGATCAAAAACGTCATACTAACCATAGTCAAAATTATGATCAAAAACGTCATACTAACCATAGTCAAAATTATGATCAAAAACGTCATACTAACCATAGCCAAAATTATGATCAAAAACGTCACACTAACTATAGTCAAAATTATGATCAAAAACGTCATACTAACCATAGTCAAAATTATGATCAAAAACGTCATACTAACCATAGTCAAAATTATGATCAAAAACGTCATACTAACCATAGTCAAAATTATGATCAAAAACGTCATTCTAACCATAGTCAAAATTATGATCAAAAACGTCATACTAACCATAGTCAAAATTATGATCAAAAACGTCACACTAACCATAGTCAAAATTATAATCAAAAACGTCATAATAACCATAGTCAAAATTATGATCAAAAACGTCATACTAACCATAGTCAAAATTATGATCAAAAACGTCATACTAACCATAGTCAAAACTATGATCAAAAACGTCATACTAACCATAGTCAAAACTATGATCAAAAACGTTATACTAACCATAGTCAAAATTATGATCAAAAACGTCATACTAACCATAGTCAAAATTATGATCAAAAACGTCATACTAACCATAGTCAAAATTATGATCAAAAACGGAATACTAACCATAGTCGAAATTATGATCAAAAACGTCACACTAACCATAGTCAAAATTATGATCAAAAACGTCACACTAACCATAGTCAAAATTATGATCAAAAACGTCATACTAACCATAGTCAAAATTATGATCAAAAACGTCATACTAACCATAGTCAAAATTATGATCAAAAACGTCATACTAACCATAGTCAAAATTATGATCAAAAACGTCACACTAACCATAGTCAAAATTATGATCAAAAACGTCACACTAACCATAGTCAAAATTATGATCAAAAAACGTCATACTAACCATAGTCAAAATTTTGATCAAAAACGTCACACTAACCATAGTCAAAATTATGATCAAAAACGTCATACTAACCATAGTCAAAATTATGATCAAAAACGTCATACTAACCATAGTCAAAATTATGATCAAAAACGTCATACTAACCATAGTCAAAATTATGATCAAAAACGTCACACTAACCATAGTCAAAATTATGATCAAAAACGTCACACTAACCATAGTCAAAATTATGATCAAAAACGTCACACTAACCATAGTCAAAATTATGATCAAAAAACGTCATACTAACCATAGTCAAAATTATGATTAAAACTGTCATACTAACCATAGTCAAAATTATGATCAAAAACGTCATACTAACCATAGTCAAAATTATGATCAAAAACGTCATACTAACCATGGTAAAAATTATGATCAAAAACGTCATACTAACCATCGTCAAAATTATGATCAAAAACGGCATACTAACCATAGTCAAAATTATGATCAAAAACGCCATACTAACCATAGTCAAAATTATGATCAAAAACGTCATACTAACCATAGTCAAAATTATGATCAAAACGTCATACTAACCATAGTCAAAATTATGATCAAAAATGTCATACTAATGATAGTCAAAATTATGATCAAAAACGTCATACTAACCATAGTCAAAATTATGATCAAAAACGTCATACTAACCATAGTCAAAATTATGATCAAAAACGTCACACTAACCATAGTCAAAATTATGATCAAAAATGTCACACTAACCATAGTCAAAATTATGATCAAAAACGTCATACTAACCATAGTCAAAATTATGATCAAAAACGTCATACTAACCATAGTCAAAATTATGATCAAAAATGTCATACTAACCATAGTCAAAATTATGATAAAAAACGTCATACTAACCATAGTCAAAACTATGATCAAAAACGTCATACTAACCATAGTCGAAATTATGATCAAAAACGTCATACTAACCATAGTCAAAATTATGATCAAAACGTCATACTAACCATAGTCAAAATTATGATCAAAAACGTCATACTAACCATAGTCAAAATTATGATCAAAAAAGTCATACTAACCATAGTCAAAATTATGATCAAAAACGTCATACTAACCATAGTCAAAATTATGATCAAAAACGTCATACTAACCATAGTCAAAATTATGATCAAAAACGTCATACTAACCATAGTCAAAATTATGATCAAAAACGCCATACTAACCATAGTCAAAATTATGATCAAAAACGTCATACTAACCATAGTCAAAATTATGATCAAAACGTCATACTAACCATAGTCAAAATTATGATCAAAAACGTCATACTAATGATAGTCAAAATTATGATCAAAAACGTCATACTAACCATAGTCAAAATTATGATCAAAAACGTCATACTAACCATAGTCAAAATTATGATCAAAAACGTCACACTAACCATAGTCAAAATTATGATCAAAAATGTCACACTAACCATAGTCAAAATTATGATCAAAAACGTCATACTAACCATAGTCAAAATTATGATCAAAAACACCATACTAACCATAGTCAAAATTATGATCAAAAACGTCACACTAACCATAGTCAAAATTATGATCAAAAATGTCATACTAACCATAGTCAAAATTATGATAAAAAACGTCATACTAACCATAGTCAAAACTATGATCAAAAACGTCATACTAACCATAGTCAAAATTATGATCAAAAACGTCATACTAATGATAATCAAAATTATGATCAAAAACGTCATACTAATGATAATCAAAATTATGATCAAAAACGTCATACTAACCATAGTCAAAATTATGATCAAAAACGTCATACTAATGATAATCAAAATTATGATCAAAAACGTCATACTAACCATAGTCAAAATTATGATCAAAAACGTCATACTAACCATAGTCAAAATTATGATCAAAAACGTCATACTAACGATAGTCAAAATTATGATCAAAAACGTCATACTAATGATAATCAAAATTATGATCAAAAACGTCATACTAACCATAGTCAAAATTATGATCAAAAACGTCATACTAACCATAGTCAAAATTATGATCAAAAACGTCATACTAACCATAGTCAAAATTATGATCAAAAACGTTCTACTAACCATAGTCAAAATTATGATCAAAACGTCATACTAACCATAGTCAAAATTATGATCAAAAACGTCATACTAATGATAATCAAAATTATGATCAAAAACGTCATACTAATGATAATCAAAATTATGATCAAAAACGTCATACTAACCATAGTCAAAATTATGATCAAAAACGTCATACTAATGATAATCAAAATTATGATAAAAAACGTCATACTAACCATAGTCAAAACTATGATCAAAAACGTCATACTAACCATAGTCGAAATTATGATCAAAAACGTCATACTAACCATAGTCAAAATTATGATCAAAACGTCATACTAACCATAGTCAAAATTATGATCAAAAACGTCATACTAACCATAGTCAAAATTATGATCAAAAAAGTCATACTAACCATAGTCAAAATTATGATCAAAAACGTCATACTAACCATAGTCAAAATTATGATCAAAAACGTCATACTAACCATAGTCAAAATTATGATCAAAAACGTCATACTAACCATAGTCAAAATTATGATCAAAAACGCCATACTAACCATAGTCAAAATTATGATCAAAAACGTCATACTAACCATAGTCAAAATTATGATCAAAACGTCATACTAACCATAGTCAAAATTATGATCAAAAACGTCATACTAATGATAGTCAAAATTATGATCAAAAACGTCATACTAACCATAGTCAAAATTATGATCAAAAACGTCATACTAACCATAGTCAAAATTATGATCAAAAACGTCACACTAACCATAGTCAAAATTATGATCAAAAATGTCACACTAACCATAGTCAAAATTATGATCAAAAACGTCATACTAACCATAGTCAAAATTATGATCAAAAACACCATACTAACCATAGTCAAAATTATGATCAAAAACGTCACACTAACCATAGTCAAAATTATGATCAAAAATGTCATACTAACCATAGTCAAAATTATGATAAAAAACGTCATACTAACCATAGTCAAAACTATGATCAAAAACGTCATACTAACCATAGTCAAAATTATGATCAAAAACGTCATACTAATGATAATCAAAATTATGATCAAAAACGTCATACTAATGATAATCAAAATTATGATCAAAAACGTCATACTAACCATAGTCAAAATTATGATCAAAAACGTCATACTAATGATAATCAAAATTATGATCAAAAACGTCATACTAACCATAGTCAAAATTATGATCAAAAACGTCATACTAACCATAGTCAAAATTATGATCAAAAACGTCATACTAACGATAGTCAAAATTATGATCAAAAACGTCATACTAATGATAATCAAAATTATGATCAAAAACGTCATACTAACCATAGTCAAAATTATGATCAAAAACGTCATACTAACCATAGTCAAAATTATGATCAAAAACGTCATACTAACCATAGTCAAAATTATGATCAAAAACGTTCTACTAACCATAGTCAAAATTATGATCAAAACGTCATACTAACCATAGTCAAAATTATGATCAAAAACGTCATACTAATGATAATCAAAATTATGATCAAAAACGTCATACTAATGATAATCAAAATTATGATCAAAAACGTCATACTAACCATAGTCAAAATTATGATCAAAAACGTCATACTAATGATAATCAAAATTATGATCAAAAACGTCATACTAACCATAGTCAAAATTATGATCAAAAACGTCACACTAACCATAGTCAAAATTATGATCAAAAACGTCATACTAACCATTGTCAAAATTATGATCAAAAACGTCACACTAACCATAGTCAAAATTATGATCAAAAACGTCATACTAACCATAGTCAAAATTATGATCAAAAACGTCATACTAACCATAGTCAAAATTATGATCAAAAACGTCATACTAACCATAGTCAAAATTATGATCAAAACGTCATACTAACCATAGTCAAAATTATGATCAAAAAAGTCATACTAACCATAGTCAAAATTATGATCAAAAACGTCATACTAACCATAGTCAAAATTATGATCAAAAACGTCACACTAACCATAGTCGAAATTATATGATCAAAAACGTCATACTAACCATAGTCAAAATTATGATCAAAAACGTCACACTAACCATAGTCAAAATTATGATCAAAAACGTCATACTAACCATAGTCAAAATTATGATCAAAAACGTCACACTAACCATAGTCAAAATTATGATCAAAAACGTCACACTAACCATAGTCAAAATTATGATCAAAAACGTCATACTAACCATAGTCAAAATTATGATCAAAAACGTCATACTAACCATAGTCAAAATTATGATCAAAAACGTCATACTAACCATAGTCAAAATTATGATCAAAAACGTCATACTAACCATAGTCAAAATTATGATCAAAAACGTCATACTAATGATAGTCAAAATTATGATCAAAAACGTCATACTAACCATAGTCAAAATTATGATCAAAAACGTCATACTAACCATAGTCAAAATTATGATCAAAAACGCCATACTAACCATAGTCAAAATTATGATCAAAAACGTCATACTAACCATAGTCAAAATTATGATCAAAAACGTCATACTAACCATAGTCAAAATTATGATCAAAAACGTCACACTAACCATAGTCAAAATTATGATCAAAAACGCCATACTAACCATAGTCAAAATTATGATCAAAAACGTCATACTAACCATAGTCAAAATTATGATCAAAAACGTCATACTAATGATAGTCAAAATTATGATCAAAAACGTCACACTAACCATAGTCAAAATTATGATCAAAAACGTCATACTAACCATAGTCAAAATTATGATCAAAAACGCCATACTAACCATAGTCAAAATTATGATCAAAAACGTCACACTAACCATAGTCAAAATTATGATCAAAAATGTCATACTAACCATAGTCAAAATTATGATAAAAAACGTCATACTAACCATAGTCAAAATTATGATAAAAAACGTCATACTAACCATAGTCAAAATTATGATCAAAAACGTCATACTAACCATAGTCAAAATTATGATCAAAAACGTCATACTAACCATAGTCAAAATTATGATCAAAACGTCATACTAACCATAGTCAAAATTATGATCAAAAACGTCATACTAACCATAGTCAAAATTATGATCAAAAAAGTCATACTAACCATAGTCAAAATTATGATCAAAACGTCATACTAACCATAGTCAAAATTATGATCAAAAACGTCATACTAACCATAGTCAAAATTATGATCAAAAACGTCATACTAACCATAGTCAAAATTATGATCAAAAACGTCATACTAATGATAGTCAAAATTATGATCAAAAACGTCATACTAATGATAGTCAAAATTATGATCAAAAACGTCATACTAACCATATTCAAAATTATGATCAAAAACGTCATACTAACCATAGTCAAAATTATGATCAAAAACGCCATACTAACCATAGTCAAAATTATGATCAAAAACGTCATACTAACCATAGTCAAAATTATGATCAAAAACGTCATACTAACCATAGTCAAAATTATGATCAAAAACGTCATACTAACCATAGTCAAAATTATAATCAAAAACGTCATACTAACCATAGTCAAAATTATGATCAAAAACGTCATACTAACCATAGTCAAAATTATGATCAAAAACGTCATACTAACCATAGTCAAAATTATGATCAAAAACGTCATACTAACCATAGTCAAAATTATAATCAAAAACGTCATACTAACCATAGTCAAAATTATGATCAAAAACGTCATACTAACCATAGTCAAAATTATGATCAAAAACGTCATACTAACCATAGTCAAAATTATGACCAAAAACGTCATACTAACCATAGTCAAAATTATGATCAAAAACGTCATACTAACCATAGTCAAAATTATGATCAAAAACGTCGTACTAACCATAGTCAAAACTATGATCAAAAACGTCATACTAACCATAGTCAAAATTATGATCAAAAACGTCATACTAACCATAGTCGAAATTATGATCAAAAACGTCATACTAACCATAGTCAAAATTATGATCAAAAACGTCACACTAACCATAGTCGAAATTATGATCAAAAACGTCATACTAACCATAGTCAAAATTATGATCAAAAACGTCACACTAACCATAGTCAAAATTATGATCAAAAACGTCATACTAACCATAGTCAAAACTATGATCAAAAACGTCATACTAACCATAGTCAAAATTATGATCAAAAACGTCACACTAACCATAGTCAAAATTATGATCAAAAACGTCATACTAACCATAGTCAAAATTATGATCAAAAACGTCATACTAACCATAGTCAAAATTATGATCAAAAACGTCACACTAACCATAGTCAAAATTATGATCAAAAACGTCATACTAACCATAGTCAAAATTATGATCAAAAACGTCATACTAACCATAGTCAAAATTATGATCAAAAACGTCATACTAACCATAGTCAAAACTATGATCAAAAACGTCATACTAACCATAGTCAAAATTATGATCAAAAACGTCATACTAACCATAGTCAAAATTACTATACATACTAACCATAGTCAAAATTATGATCAAAAACGTCATACTAACCATAGTCAAAATTATGATCAAAAACGTCATACTAACCATAGTCAAAACTATGATCAAAAACGTCATACTAACCATAGTCAAAATTATGATCAAAAACGTCATACTAACCATAGTCAAAATTACTATACATACTAACCATAGTCAAAATTATGATCAAAAAAGTCATACTAACGATAGTCAAAATTATGATCAAAAACGTCATACTAACCATAGTCAAAATTATGATCAAAAACGTCATACTAACCATAGTCAAAATTATGATCAAAAACGTCATACTAACCATAGTCAAAATTATGATCAAAAAAGTCATACTAACCATAGTCAAAATTATGATCAAAAACGTCATACTAACGATAGTCAAAATTATGATCAAAAACGTCATACTAACCATAGTCAAAACTATGATCAAAAACGTCATACTAACCATAGTCAAAATTATGATCAAAAACGTCATACTAACCATAGTCAAAATTACTATACATACTAACCATAGTCAAAATTATGATCAAAAACGTCATACTAACCATAGTCAAAATTATGATCAAAAACGTCATACTAACCATAGTCAAAACTATGATCAAAAACGTCATACTAACCATAGTCAAAACTATGATCAAAAACGTCATACTAACCATAGTCAAAATTATGATCAAAAACGTCATACTAACCATAGTCAAAACTATGATCAAAAACGTCATACTAACCATAGTCAAAATTATGATCAAAAACGTCATACTAACCATAGTCAAAATTATGATCAAAACGTCATACTAACCATAGTCAAAATTATGATCAAAAAAGTCATACTAACCATAGTCAAAATTATGATCAAAAACGTCATACTAACCATAGTCAAAATTATGATCAAAAACGTCACACTAACCATAGTCGAAATTATATGATCAAAAACGTCATACTAACCATAGTCAAAATTATGATCAAAAACGTCACACTAACCATAGTCAAAATTATGATCAAAAACGTCATACTAACCATAGTCAAAATTATGATCAAAAACGTCACACTAACCATAGTCAAAATTATGATCAAAAACGTCACACTAACCATAGTCAAAATTATGATCAAAAACGTCATACTAACCATAGTCAAAATTATGATCAAAAACGTCATACTAACCATAGTCAAAATTATGATCAAAAACGTCATACTAACCATAGTCAAAATTATGATCAAAAACGTCATACTAACCATAGTCAAAATTATGATCAAAAACGTCATACTAATGATAGTCAAAATTATGATCAAAAACGTCATACTAACCATAGTCAAAATTATGATCAAAAACGTCATACTAACCATAGTCAAAATTATGATCAAAAACGCCATACTAACCATAGTCAAAATTATGATCAAAAACGTCATACTAACCATAGTCAAAATTATGATCAAAAACGTCATACTAACCATAGTCAAAATTATGATCAAAAACGTCACACTAACCATAGTCAAAATTATGATCAAAAACGCCATACTAACCATAGTCAAAATTATGATCAAAAACGTCATACTAACCATAGTCAAAATTATGATCAAAAACGTCATACTAATGATAGTCAAAATTATGATCAAAAACGTCACACTAACCATAGTCAAAATTATGATCAAAAACGTCATACTAACCATAGTCAAAATTATGATCAAAAACGCCATACTAACCATAGTCAAAATTATGATCAAAAACGTCACACTAACCATAGTCAAAATTATGATCAAAAATGTCATACTAACCATAGTCAAAATTATGATAAAAAACGTCATACTAACCATAGTCAAAATTATGATAAAAAACGTCATACTAACCATAGTCAAAATTATGATCAAAAACGTCATACTAACCATAGTCAAAATTATGATCAAAAACGTCATACTAACCATAGTCAAAATTATGATCAAAACGTCATACTAACCATAGTCAAAATTATGATCAAAAACGTCATACTAACCATAGTCAAAATTATGATCAAAAAAGTCATACTAACCATAGTCAAAATTATGATCAAAACGTCATACTAACCATAGTCAAAATTATGATCAAAAACGTCATACTAACCATAGTCAAAATTATGATCAAAAACGTCATACTAACCATAGTCAAAATTATGATCAAAAACGTCATACTAATGATAGTCAAAATTATGATCAAAAACGTCATACTAATGATAGTCAAAATTATGATCAAAAACGTCATACTAACCATATTCAAAATTATGATCAAAAACGTCATACTAACCATAGTCAAAATTATGATCAAAAACGCCATACTAACCATAGTCAAAATTATGATCAAAAACGTCATACTAACCATAGTCAAAATTATGATCAAAAACGTCATACTAACCATAGTCAAAATTATGATCAAAAACGTCATACTAACCATAGTCAAAATTATAATCAAAAACGTCATACTAACCATAGTCAAAATTATGATCAAAAACGTCATACTAACCATAGTCAAAATTATGATCAAAAACGTCATACTAACCATAGTCAAAATTATGATCAAAAACGTCATACTAACCATAGTCAAAATTATAATCAAAAACGTCATACTAACCATAGTCAAAATTATGATCAAAAACGTCATACTAACCATAGTCAAAATTATGATCAAAAACGTCATACTAACCATAGTCAAAATTATGACCAAAAACGTCATACTAACCATAGTCAAAATTATGATCAAAAACGTCATACTAACCATAGTCAAAATTATGATCAAAAACGTCGTACTAACCATAGTCAAAACTATGATCAAAAACGTCATACTAACCATAGTCAAAATTATGATCAAAAACGTCATACTAACCATAGTCGAAATTATGATCAAAAACGTCATACTAACCATAGTCAAAATTATGATCAAAAACGTCACACTAACCATAGTCGAAATTATGATCAAAAACGTCATACTAACCATAGTCAAAATTATGATCAAAAACGTCACACTAACCATAGTCAAAATTATGATCAAAAACGTCATACTAACCATAGTCAAAACTATGATCAAAAACGTCATACTAACCATAGTCAAAATTATGATCAAAAACGTCACACTAACCATAGTCAAAATTATGATCAAAAACGTCATACTAACCATAGTCAAAATTATGATCAAAAACGTCATACTAACCATAGTCAAAATTATGATCAAAAACGTCACACTAACCATAGTCAAAATTATGATCAAAAACGTCATACTAACCATAGTCAAAATTATGATCAAAAACGTCATACTAACCATAGTCAAAATTATGATCAAAAACGTCATACTAACCATAGTCAAAACTATGATCAAAAACGTCATACTAACCATAGTCAAAATTATGATCAAAAACGTCATACTAACCATAGTCAAAATTACTATACATACTAACCATAGTCAAAATTATGATCAAAAACGTCATACTAACCATAGTCAAAATTATGATCAAAAACGTCATACTAACCATAGTCAAAACTATGATCAAAAACGTCATACTAACCATAGTCAAAATTATGATCAAAAACGTCATACTAACCATAGTCAAAATTACTATACATACTAACCATAGTCAAAATTATGATCAAAAAAGTCATACTAACGATAGTCAAAATTATGATCAAAAACGTCATACTAACCATAGTCAAAATTATGATCAAAAACGTCATACTAACCATAGTCAAAATTATGATCAAAAACGTCATACTAACCATAGTCAAAATTATGATCAAAAAAGTCATACTAACCATAGTCAAAATTATGATCAAAAACGTCATACTAACGATAGTCAAAATTATGATCAAAAACGTCATACTAACCATAGTCAAAACTATGATCAAAAACGTCATACTAACCATAGTCAAAATTATGATCAAAAACGTCATACTAACCATAGTCAAAATTACTATACATACTAACCATAGTCAAAATTATGATCAAAAACGTCATACTAACCATAGTCAAAATTATGATCAAAAACGTCATACTAACCATAGTCAAAACTATGATCAAAAACGTCATACTAACCATAGTCAAAACTATGATCAAAAACGTCATACTAACCATAGTCAAAATTATGATCAAAAACGTCATACTAACCATAGTCAAAACTATGATCAAAAACGTCACACTAACCATAGTCAAAACTATGATCAAAAACGTCATACTAACCATAGTCAAAATTATGATCAAAAACGTCACACTAACCATAGTCAAAATTATGATCAAAAACGTCATACTAACCATAGTCAAAATTATGATCAAAAACGTCATACTACCCATAGTCAAAATTATGATCAAAAACGTCATACTAACCATAGTCGAAATTATGATCAAAAACGTCATACTAACCATAGTCAAAATTATGATCAAAAACGTCATACTAACCATAGTCAAAATTATGATCAAAAACGTCATACTAACCATAGTCAAAATTATGATCAAAAACGTCATACTAACCATAGTCAAAACTATGATCAAAAACGTCATACTAACCATAGTCAAAACTATGATCAAAAACGTCATACTAACCATAGTCAAAATTATGATCAAAAACGTCATACTAACCATAGTCAAAATTATGATCAAAAACGTCATACTAACCATAGTCAAAATTATGATCAAAAACGTCAAACTAACCATAGTCAAAATTATGATCAAAAACGTCACACTAACCATAGTCAAAATTATGATCAAAAACGTCATACTAACCATAGTCAAAATTATGATCAAAACGTCATACTAATGATAGTCAAAATTATGATCAAAAACGTCATACTAACCATAGTCAAAATTATGATCAAAAATGTCACACTAACCATAGTCAAAATTATGATCAAAAACGTCATACTAACCATAGTCAAAATTATGATCAAAAACACCATACTAACCATAGTCAAAATTATGATCAAAAACGTCACACTAACCATAGTCAAAATTATGATCAAAAACGTCACACTAACCATAGTCAAAATTATGATCAAAAACGTCATACTAACCATGGTAAAAATTATGATCAAAAACGTCATACTAACCATCGTCAAAATTATGATCAAAAACGGCATACTAACCATAGTCAAAATTATGATCAAAAACGCCATACTAACCATAGTCAAAATTATGATCAAAAACGTCATACTAACCATAGTCAAAATTATGATCAAAAACGTCATACTAACCATAGTCAAAATTATGATCAAAAACGTCATACTAACCATAGTCAAAATTATGATCAAAAACGTCATACTAACCATAGTCAAAATTATGATCAAAACGTCATACTAACCATAGTCAAAATTATGATCAAAAACGTCATACTAACCATAGTCAAAATTATGATCAAAAAAGTCATACTAACCATAGTCAAAATTATGATCAAAAACGTCATACTAACCATAGTCAAAATTATGATCAAAAACGTCATACTAACCATAGTCAAAATTATGATCAAAAACGTCACACTAACCATAGTCAAAATTATGATCAAAACGTCATACTAACCATAGTCAAAATTATGATCAAAAACGTCATACTAACCATAGTCAAAATTATGATCAAAAACGTCATACTAACCATAGTCAAAATTATGATCAAAAACGCCATACTAACCATAGTCAAAATTATGATCAAAAACTTCATACTAACCATAGTCAAAATTATGATCAAAACGTCATACTAACCATAGTCAAAATTATGATCAAAAACGTCATACTAATGATAGTCAAAATTATGATCAAAAACGTCATACTAACCATAGTCAAAATTATGATCAAAAACTTCATACTAACCATAGTCAAAATTATGATCAAAAACGTCACACTAACCATAGTCAAAATTATGATCAAAAATGTCACACTAACCATAGTCAAAATTATGATCAAAAACGTCATACTAACCATAGTCAAAATTATGATCAAAAACACCATACTAACCATAGTCAAAATTATGATCAAAAACGTCACACTAACCATAGTCAAAATTATGATCAAAAATGTCATACTAACCATAGTCAAAACTATGATCAAAAACGTCATACTAACCATAGTCGAAATTATGATCAAAAACGTCATACTAACCATAGTCAAAATTATGATCAAAACGTCATACTAACCATAGTCAAAATTATGATCAAAAACGTCATACTAACCATAGTCAAAATTATGATCAAAAAAGTCATACTAACGATAGTCAAAATTATGATCAAAAACGTCATACTAACCATAGTCAAAATTATGATCAAAAACGTCATACTAACCATAGTCAAAATTATGATCAAAAACGTCATACTAACCATAGTCAAAATTATGATCAAAAACGTCATACTAACCATAGTCAAAATTATGATCAAAAACGTCATACTAACCATAGTCAAAATTATGATCAAAACGTCATACTAACCATAGTCAAAATTATGATCAAAAACGTCATACTAATGATAATCAAAATTATGATCAAAAACGTCATACTAATGATAATCAAAATTATGATCAAAAACGTCATACTAACCATAGTCAAAATTATGATCAAAAACGTCATACTAATGATAATCAAAATTATGATCAAAAACGTCTTACTAATAATATTTAAAATTATGTCTATATAGTCTATGCCACTAGTGGTATCAAAGAGAATTACAGTCTGGTGGCTTAAATAGACTGTAATTCTCTTTGATACCACTAGTGGCATAGATATTACCAAGCCAGGCAAAATTTCTGCATAATAGTACATTGCTCCTTAAATGTTTCACGACACTTTCGAAATGGAATGTCCAGTAAAACAGATGAATGTTTCATTACTCTTGTTGTTGTACATAAATAAAATGATCAACCAGTGAATGCGCTATGTAAGGGATAATGTCCACCCAGCCGGTTGTTATCGCAGAATAAACCCCGCCAGAGTGATCAGGACCCCGACACGAAGCGGAGCCTCACTCTGAAGGGGTTTATTCTGCGGTAACAACTGGCTGGGTGGACATTATCCCGCTTATTACACGGCTACTAGTCTCAAATAAATAATTATTAGACACAAAATATTGTCTTGAGATTAAATATTTTATTAGCTCTTACAAAGCTTCCGCAAAGAAAAACAGTTCCAACCTGCTTTAAGCCTTTATCTATTGCTGCTAAATGTTGAAAATGAATGCTGAAAGGGTTAGTTCACCAAAAAATGAAACCAAGCCTATGATTTACTCATCCTCAAGTCATTATAGGTGTTTATGACATTCTTCTTTCAGACAAATACAATCAGAGTTATATTTAAAAAGTCCAGGCTAACGTTAATCCCAGCAGTAGTTGTAGTTGTGTTTGAAGTCCATAAAAAATGCAGCTGTCCGTCAAATAACGTGCTCCACGCGGCTCCGATGGGTTAATAGAGCCTTCTGATTCGAATCGATGCGTTTGTGTAAGAAAAATATCCATATTTAAAACTTTATAAAGGAAACCTGCCTTGAAGTCTTCCATTGTAACCCACGGCTGTTTAAGCCACAAGATGGCGCCGCCAGCGTTAAGCATAGAAGTAGTACCGGTCAAGATAACTCGTAGTACCCGGATGAGCGGGTGTTATCTGGAAATAACATACCGCTGGAATGCGCGATTGACCAATCAGAATCAAGTATTTCACAGAGCCGTGTAATAACGTGTTTGAAAATAACATAACATAACATAACACCTACACCAAACCCTACCCTCAACCCAACCAAAGCAAACGTGAGATAAAAATGCATTTTTTGAAGCAACCGTGCCATTTTAGCTTGCCTCTACAAGGCTTTAAGCTCTTTTATCTCAACTCGAAGCGCTCCGAGCAAGTTTACCGTGTCAGAAAAGCCATGCATATGGAAGTGGTTGTGAAGCAAACATCAAAAATGTTTCAGTTTAAAAGTGAAAACTGTGCAAAGAACTACACGGAAATATCTTAATCAATAATCTGCACCTGTTATAATAATTTGTGTGAAAAGGAATACAAGTTGGGAATTGTAAGTATAGGTTTTAGGAGTTTTTGGGGAAAAAATGTGGGCAGAGACATGTTTTCTATGTTAGATATTACACACTTCAAATGTAGTGGTGTCTAGGTGACATCCAGAGATTAGAGCCTCTTGTCCAATGAAAATTGATCTTAACTCTGTTCAAATCAATGGTGTCTGCCATAGACTCCTACTGAAGTGCTATATAGACTGTCTATATTGAATTGTGTATATTCTTGCAGATTAAGGTGACCACAGACAGCATTGGTGTTGTGTAATTATTTACACTATTATGGATGGATGGATGGATGGATGGACAGACGGACAGGCAGGCAGACAGACAGACAGACAGACAGACAGACAGACAGACAGACAGACAGACAGACAGACAGACAAAAAGGTAGACTGTATGTACAAACTGCAGTATGGCTCGTACGGTAGCATAACAGAAGTCTGCAATGTGTTCCCTGAGCAGTGTGAAATAACAACGGAGGACAAAAAGACTGCAACCTCCCAGTCTCCCAGCTCACCCTGAGAGGCCTCCAACACCTCAAATCATGCAGTAATTTATTTCAGCCTCCTCCGCCTTTAACGATGGGCTTTGGTGCTGCCACATTGATCAGCCTCCACTTCTCTGACTCATCCCTGACTACTCCCCCTGTTAGCATCAAAACTTAATCTGAGATCTGACATCAGCTCTCACATCCACTCTTATTTAGATGTATGACCTTTCCCGAAAACAATGACCAATCAATAAGCAGCTTTGCTTCCTCAAAGTCTAATTAAAACAAGCATGGGGTGACTCAAAGGGCAGAGCGAGCTGAGAGAGAATAGCATGTACGGTATATAAAACACAACTGCTTCATATGTAAACATGACATTTACATGGAGTATTTGTGTTGTTTGTCCTGAGTTCCAAAATTATCCATCCCTAAACCTTGAGGGAAAAATAACTATGTGGTTGGACACTGTACATGTAGGTCAAATGGCCTCTTGCAGTCTGAACAGGGGGTGCTTGGCTAGAATAAGCTGCAATTTGCACCAGACTTGAGGTAAAGTGCCCCTATTATGCTATTTTAAAGACTCCTGATTTAGTTTTTTAGGTCTCCAACAACAGGTTTACATGCATCAAAAGTCAAAAAACAAACTTTTCTCATAAAGTACATTGCACATCATCACAATGTTAAATGATTCGCAAATGACACACAGATGCATCGTTCTCTCTAAATCTCTCCTTTCCGTGAGCTACTCTGCTCTGATTGGTCAGACGGCCCAGTGTGTTGTGATTGGTCTATGGTGTACAGCGCATTATCATAACTGAACTTCAGCTCCGGAGGCTTCCTAAAGCTCAGCGATCACACACACTGTAGAGACAGTAACGACGGCGTCACTTTGACCATATCAATCCGAGCACGAGTCCGATGATGAAACATTGAAGAACTAGTTATTCAACCCGAAACTTCATCACAAGGACGACTCGAGCAGGACGTTTCTCAGAGATACGCTACTCATTTTGAGGTTCATTATGAGATGTTGAGCTGTAATTCCTCACCATCAGCATTAACAAGTGTGTGTCCATCAACAAACCCATGTGTGTGTGTGTTTCTGATTTATTGCGGTGCACATGCGGGAACTGTATCAATAACAGCGCATACGTGAGCCCAGCACTAACATCAATGACTGATGGATCATAAATCTGGCTCCATCCTTTATCTTTACTCACAGTAGTGCGAACGACAGACGATCTGCATGAATACTCACAGATTTAGGTAATAGTGGCCACAGCTGATGAGCAGAAGAGTTTCAGTAAGACAGTCATAACAGGAGTTAGCCGGAAACTTACACAATATAAAACACAAAACGACGTATTTTGAACAGCCGGTAGAAAATATATACATCAATAATTATTCATACGTACAGGTTGTGATTTTGAGGAGCTGGTGTAAATAAACTGGTACTGACCCATCTTTAAGAGCAAGTGTTTTGTGAATCCCGCGTTGAACTCTGAGATTTGAGTGGTCAGTAAAATGACGTACAACAGTGGCGTTATGCGGATGTCTCTTCTAGTGACGTATTGAACCGTAAGGCAGTGGGATTCGAAATACAAACGACTTGTATAGGCGGGTCAGAGTCGATTCTTCCTTTGTGAGACGATATTTCATTTGGGAACTTTCGACTTTACAACTTTGTGGAACCTTTACATATTACACACTGCATGAAAGGGAAAATTTGAAAACCATAGTAGTAGCACGTTTAACATTAAACTTAACATTTCAATAACAAAAAAACAAAAAATCTGATGGAAAATGCTGCATTTAACAATTAATGCCTTATTTTAATAAACAACTCAAAGAATCACAGATGTTTCTGTTATGGCATGTCGTTTTCTTTAGAAAAGTTTCTTGCAGGTGTAATGTGACAATCTTCCGATGACAAGCAATTTATCAGTCTATGTTTAACACAGAAGATATTTGAGGTTTAATGTTCATTTCTGTGGAGTGCAACTTTTGCAAAATTTGAAAATGAGCAGCTTTGCCTTAAGCTGCAGAAATAGACGCTAAGTTTTCGACAAAATGTCTGGCTAAAGATAAACAGGAGCATGTTTTAATTTTCTTAAACATGAAAGAACATCAAAAAAAATACAACACCTCTGTGTTTAAATGTACAACAGGGCATCTGTTGAAATACAATTACAGTAAAAAGATGTCAAATGACTAAGAAAGCATAATGTGCTGCAATTAGATTTAACACCGTGTGATTTTTAGATACCCTGGGTTCACTTTCCATACAAAAGCTGAAAAAACAGAATTTCCTGGTAAACGAACACACATCTCAGTTCATTGTGCTCGATTTGAAATTACCAACACTACGACTGATCTGATTTGCAATGGATGGTGTTTTAGATTCATTTTCATTTTGCAAGCTATAATGGGAGTTACCCAACAGTAAATGATGATTCTGTCAACAATACTCATTTTAAGTAAAACGGTTTCTCACATTAAAAGTCACTAATCTCCAAACAGAGTCTCTCAGCTTGCAGTCACAGAAGAGAAAAACAGATTGACGAGCTTCGTATCTTGCCACAGAAACTCTTCTGTTTGTTGCAGTGTCAGAATCAAAGGCCCGTGAAGGGATTTTAACAGGCTTTACAAAGGGACACGCAATGATGAATTAGCTATGTTTAAAAATTAGTCAGAGTCGGACTCATAGGAGCAGCGTACGATGACACATTATTAAGCTGTTATGAAGCACTCGCACTGCCGAGTTTCCAGGCTGACGCTCCATCCAACCGCTTCGCAGGGGGCTGCCACATGGAGAAACCCACCGAGACCAATCATGTCAGGCAAAATGAGACTCCATACACTCCAGACACAGTTCCACCACCTCTCTGAATTATTAATGATCAAAGTTCAGGCGAAATGAGCTGAGTTTGTTGGGTTGGTGATTTAGGTGGCCGAGCACAGAAATCATGGAGTGGAGGTCTCACACACCTGTCCGCTTCCCGGCTGAAAAACAGCCGCGGTTTGACGCGCCTTTGAGAAACATTGGCACTGCGTGTAAGCTAATTTCTCCCCTTGACCCCCATTTCCTCCTCAGGCATTGACTTCTCATTTTTCTCCGAGCCATTAAGTGTGGCCGTTGGGAAGCGGAGCTAAGCCTGCATTACCTCAGACAACCTCATCTGCAGACAACAAGCCTTATTTGACATGGTCACTGAGGCATGGCTAGTTCCTTGCTGAATATTTGGATGCAACACACACAAGGAAAAGCTAAATGAAGCACCTTCTTTCGCAGCTATAAAATAATGAGATTTTTTCCCTCCAGAAACACGGGGTGAGAAAACAACATAACATGTTTAAAGGGCAAACCAACAATGCTGGTAGAAAATCCCTGAAAATCAGCATGAAACACTATTTTCTTCAATATCCAAGAACTGCAATAAAAAAATGTAACCCAATATGTAAGAGTAAGATTATTACTATTAAAATAAGGTTGAAACCACAAGAGCCATTGTAAACACAGAGATGCAAGTTTAACAAAGTCACATTGTGAGATAAGTTGCAGTTGTGAGATATAGTCAGAAATGTAATATATAAAGTACACTCTTAGAAGAAAAGGTTCTATCGGCGCTACATATTTGGAACCCCTAAAAGGTTCTATATAGAGCCCTTTTTAAGGGTTCAATCAAAAAAACCTTTTGGGTTCTTTGTAACGAGGAAAAAGGTTCTATACAGAACTTTTTAGGGGTTCATTCATTATCATTTGTTTTGTCCTTTCCGGATTAAATATTTCATATTATTGACAAACATTTCACTGCATTATTCAGTGTATTCAAATGCCTTTATGAATGCATATGAATGATTACAAAATTCAAGATATGGGGGTTAGAAAATGTATATATTTCTCTCATTTTATGTAGTTAATCAACATCACACGAAGAGATCTCCTCTGGAAAATCAGCATGATTAAAATGGGATATTAAGTTACTACAACAGTTTAAGAAACTAATTTAATAACAGCTACAAATGTTGCAGAATAATGTAATATACGAATGAAAAATAGCCTAAAGAACCTTTGTGATAAAAGGGTTCTTTCTTGTCATTATACACTCTTAGAAGAAAAGGTTCTATTGGTTACGTATTTGGGACCCCTTGGTTATATAATACCCTTTTTAAGTGCCAAAAGGGTTCTTTCTTGTCATTATAGAAACTTTTTAGCATAAACAGGTTCTTTGGAGTTGAGTAAAGAAGCCTATGGTTCTAGATAGAACCCCAATGAAGCCTTTTTCTAAGAGTGTAAGTTTTGTGATATATAAAGTCACAGTGTTAGATTATCATATGAGGTCCGATTTGTGATATATAAAATTGCAATTGAGATGTAGTCACAAATGTAATATATAAAGTAAGACTTGAAAGATATAACAACACAATTGTTAGATATAAAGCTGCTATTCTGAGATATAGACACAATGAGATATAAAGTTGCAACTGAGATTTAGTCACATTTTTTAGATATAAAGTCACAACTCTAATATATAAAATAAGATTTATGAGATATAGACACAATGTGAGATAGAAGCTCAGATTTGTAAGATATAAAGTCACAATTTTTGAGATATAAAGTTAAAATCAGGAGATTTAGTCACACTTGTGAGATATCGAGTGGCTTTTGTGACATAAAATCACAATTGTGTCCCATTTGATCACAACTCACAATTGTGAACTTGATTGCGTTGTGCTTCAGGGTTAAAGGGACAGTTTACCCAAAAATGAATTTGGGTAAACCAGCAGTTGAAGTCACTCCTGAAGTCAGTTTGGTTACCCACATTCCTCAAAATATATCCCTTTGTGTTTAGTATTACAGGTTTGGAACAACTTGGGTAAATGTAAATGATGAATCATTTTCGGGTGAACTATCTCTTTAATGGTAATGTCTGTAAAATGACTGGATAATAAGCTGTCAGTACTTTTTCTGATATTATATTTTTACATTGTGTAAGGTCATTTACTTTATTCTCTTACTCTGAGGAAGAAACAACCTTCTATCTAGACTTATCAACGAATGTTCAAGTGAGCATGAAAGCAAGTTCATGGTGTCAGCATTTCACACTTCAGCCTTAAGGCTTAAAAATGCTTATGCCGTGCAGCTCCGGACCTCATTTATGCGTGCAAACGCTATGTTGTGCTGTGGTAACCAGAAATGTTGTGAAAATTCTTAACATCAATAGAACCCAAATAGTTCACACATGCAACTGTCTTAAAATGAACATTTCCTTCAAAGTGCTCACTGGTTTTCCAGAGTTCTGTACGAAAGTATGAGAACCCGCCAAGTACAACGGGAGCCCTCAGAATTAAACCCATTAGAGTGGGATATTCCCACTGACACCGCCAGCCTGTGGGTGCTCACAAAGTGTGCATGATGAGTGCAAATCCATTTTCTAAAGTGCCAAATGGTGCAATGTCATCTGTAGGGGACAAATCCAGTCTGCCATATGCTGCAAATGAAGAACTGAAAAACAGCTACAACAGCTGGCCACTTGGAGAAACAATTTTCATTGCTGCATCGTGTAACTGCAGATCCGTCTAATTCAATTATCATTAAAGGCGTAAAAATATTGCTCTCGTACGAGTGCATTTAGACACCCTGCTATGCTCACAAAGCATCACGAAACTCACGCAAGTGATGATATATTCGCATGCTCTTCGCACATGCACAGTAGAAAAATAACAGCGATATTTTCACATCCTAACTCTTTCACACAATGTTCTCTTTGTTTCCCGTGACAGCTCTACCTCTGCAAATGGTATGCACTGCAATAACAGTATGATTGCCATTCAACAAGAACGCCACAATATCAGAGCGCAGTGCTACCAGCATGCCAATCAAATCTTGACAATGCCAAATTAAAGGCCTTGAACTTTCCACTGCATGTTGAGGGGAAAAAATCAGTTCTTCAATGTCAGTGTAGTGCACTCAAAGACATTCTTCAAACGTTTTGATAAGCACTTTTCAAAATGCATTTTCTGTTTCCAAAAAAGTGTTACACACTCCGAAGTGTGCAAATGCCTTTCATGTACTGACATCTTTTCATGCCAATGTTTGTCAATTGCATTTCCAGTGGTTGCCAACATAACAGGTTATGGAATCGCTTCAAACTAAGAATTCAATTGCCCAGATGAAATGATGAAATATGCAATGTGTGTTATATCAACATTTCCTATTTAAATGCTAATTTATGAGATTAAGTGTAACACCGTTATGTGTATTTAATGCAATTAAAACGTTTATCTAATTTGACATTAAAACTGCTTAATTCATTTCTGGCTTTCAAAGCTGGTCAGAAAACTGCATACATGCTCATGCTGTTGCCAAGCTGTCGTTTATGCTGGGAATGAGAAATACCTTCTAAATGTCAATTTTATTTATTAATCAATCAAATTATTCATGATTCATTACTTTAATCAATGACATTTATGGTTCCACAAAGAGACTTTAAGAGCCATGAAACCTTCCCAATGCAAAAAAATTAATACATTAACTCTTAAAAATAAAGGTTCCAAGAGGTTTTTCCCAAAGAACCTTGGAAAGGGGCCAGGTGCCATTTTTAGTGTAGAGTAAAAAAAGGTTATTTAGGAGAACTGTTCACTAAAAGGTTTTTTGGGGGAAAGCTTCTTTTATGGCCTTTTGGAGAGAAGTTAAAAAAAGTTGGTAACACAAAGCCTTTATGTATAATCAATAATTAAAGGTCCCATTCTTTGCGTGTGTTCGAAGCTTTGATTATGTTTACAGTGTGCAATATAACATGAGTTCATGTTTCGCGTGTAAAAAAACAGTATTTTTCACACAATTTACTTATCTGTACAGCGCTGTTTCCTCTGTCCTAAAAACGGCCTGATGATTTCCTTGTTCTATGAAGTCCCTCCTTCAGAAACACGTAATGAGTTCTGATTGGGCCAGCACTTCCCGTGATTTGATTGGACAGCAGCTTAGCGCACTTTGCCCGGAAAAGTCCCGCCTCTTACCATAACGGGGCGATGTAAGCGCTGAATGCGCGCTCTTCTCCACGCGGGAGAGCAACGAGACCATGCCCCCTATTTTGCGTGTTCTTGTGGGCGGAGGGTTAGTAAGTGAAGAGTGTACAGAAACTGAATTTGCAATGGCGAGATCGCTGATTTCATCTGTGATCGGCTACAATGATCATCTCTGCAACCTTTCATGCCACCATCTAAATATATCTGAATGTAATGCAACTACAATCAGTTAACAATTAGATCATGATTAGTTAACCATTAGAGCTGTAATAGTAAAAACGCACTAAAAGAGGGAGTAATACTATTTCAAATGGAAAGACGTTAGCCAATCACAGTAGTGGGCGTTTACACTACAGTCTCACAGAAGACACGCCCCTTAAAACAGAGCATTCAAACCAGAGGGTAGGAAATGCCCTTTATTTATAAATTATGACAATTTTTGATGTAAAAAGCAGTTTATAAGTGCTCCCCAGAAAATATCATTAAACAATTAAATAACACATGTCCATGACCCCTTTAAAACACAAACCAGTTTCAGAATCTGCAAATATAATGCATTGTAACTTTGGTTACAACTATTTATGAAAAGATATAATGTCTTACAATGTAGAATATAAATACCTTTAAAATGCATTATACATAAGGGCTTTAAACAAAGTGTTACCAAAAAGGTTTTACCCATAAACCAAGTAATACTTTGTTGTAGTATACTGAAAAACTATTTTCTCACCACAGTGAGATTGTGATGGCAGTCCTGATTTATTGTGTTTTGCTTTGCAGTGACCCTCGAGATAATTCTAGTACTAATGTGGTCTGTTAGGATTGTCTATCCTCTGAAATGGAAAAAAAAACACATCTCTGGGCCGACCCATCACAATATGAGGGGTATATGCACTAAATACAAACGATTGTCTGCTGTATAATCTAAATTATATACTATATATTGATTTTTACTGTACCTTGATATAGATGAGATATTTTACATTGAAAACCCTGGGTCATTCTAATCCTGGGTTATCTTGCTTCACGTTTCACACTGTTCACAATTTACCTGGGGTTAACAATTAATCCTGGGTATTCATGAACGTTTCACATTGTACATTCCTAAACCCTGGGCTAATTGTTCTTATTTGCATATTTGCGGGGTCAATGTCATTGATTGGATGAACCTGTTAAAATAAAAGCTCTAGTATTACGCATCCTCGTATTTCCAACTACTATCAAGTTTATACTGAATGGATACTTTGGACTATAAAGGTAAGAATAAAACGATCTCTTCTTCACTCAAACTGTCATGGTTTCTGTCAGCAACTGACTTTACTGTTTATATATAACGGGCAGTGTTTCTGTGACTGTCCAAAGCAAGCAAATATGAGTATACGATTGGTTGTCTGTTGCTAATCGTCTAGCTGTAACATTCTAACACCGCATAGTTTCACACTGTACAAGTTTGGCAGCGTAATGCAGGGTTAACACTATAAAACGCTCCGGAGCAGGGTTTCATTAGCCTAGAAATCTAGACGCACCCTAGCGGCAGCAAATTTAATCTGCCCGCAAGTGTCATCTAGGAACTCTCAATACCCTTCTGAGCTGTATTCCTCACAATCTGGACAGGCCAATCACATCGTGTATAGAGTCAGTGGGTGGGGCCATAATGACGACGGCCGAGTTGCGCTTGCGTGCTTCTAGTAAACACAGAAACTGGCGAACGGCGGCGGTCTTTCGAATCAGCTCTGCCCGCGCCTCCGGAAGACTTGGAGTTAAGCTTTTCTCTGAGAAAAGAACAAAGAGCGGCACTGAAGTCATTCTTAAAAAGGGAAGATGTGTTCGGAGTTTAGCCGACCGGATACGGCGAATGTTTAATCTATCAACAAGCTCTGCTTCACCTTCGTTGCTCTGGTTGGTTGTAGCGCTATCCTATCGCGTGCAGAGGGAGTTTGAAAGACAACCGTTTATCCGCCCCTCGGATTGAGCCCTGTCTATGGTGAGCTTCCAGACCAAACATCTTGATGTGGGTCTGGCTTGTCAGGCTAGGGTTTCATACCTCTGGGTAAAAAGTGGTGCTAACCCCGCTTCTAAATTACAAGTGTTAAACGTTCCTTTAACCCAGGGTTAAAAGTGGTGTTTAGAATGGCAATAACCCGGGGTTAAGTACAGTGTGAAGCCTTAATGAGTTAAAGGGTTAGTTCACACAAAAATGAAAATTGTCATCATTTATTCTTCCTCAAGTTTTTCCAATCCTGCAAGTATTTCTTTCTTCTGCTGAACACAAAGGAAGATATTTGGAAGAATGTTTGTATATAAGCAGATTTTGAGCCCCATTGACTACCATAGTAGGGAAAAAATACTATGCTAGTCAATAGTGCTGTCAAGATCTGCTTATATACAAGCATTCTTCCAAATATCTTCCTTTGTGTTCAGCAGAAGAAAGACACTCTTGCAGGTTTAGAACGACTTGAGGGGGAGTAAATGATGACAGAATTTTCATTTTTGGGTGAACTAACCCATACTAACTAACTAACAAAAAAATCATAAATAATATTGTGAGCCCTATTTTAACTTTCTGAGCAATGGTCTGAAGCTCACGGTGCAGGTGCACTTAGGCCGACCTTAATCCAAATCCACTTTTGCTAGTTTAACAATGGAAAAAATGGCCTGGTGCATGGTTTAAAAGGGCTGTACCTAGTGTCTTAATGAGTCATGGGTGTGTTTTAGGCTTAACGTGCAATAAACCAATCAGAGTCTTATCTCCCATTCCCTTTAAAAGCCAGTTGTGCTTTCACCATGTCGGATTCTCTATTTACATGGCGGAATTTGTAACTGAAGACGCTTCTCCAGACAGGAATCCTTTAATTTTTAATATAAAAAATGTTTGTGTGCTGCAGCATGTCCCTGCGTGTGTAATAAATGTACACGCCTAAAGGCTCATATTACTAACACCCCCTTTAAATAACACAAATTATTGCACTATTGACTTTAGAGCAGGTTTGTGTTGGTCGATGGCGCAGTCGTTTTCAGTTCCTTAAAATAGCAACACTCCAACGATGCTCCTGAACACACCTGGTTTTCAGACCAGCACACCCATGGGGGAACAGATGGACGCGAGTGCACTTGATATTTAAACAAGTGGTGCTGGATGTGAAAATGATAATGGTGTCGAGCTGAAACTAGCAGAAAACACTGGGTGTATGTTAGGGCTTAAAATGTTTAGGAGGTCTGGATTCAAATACCTGATGATTATATTTTCCTTTTTTTCTTATTGTGAAGAACATTGTAATAATTTTACACTTTAAGGAGCCCTTTGTGCAGTCGAAAGGTTCATGGATGTTAAAGTTTCTTCATAGAACCATTGATGGATCGAGTGTATAACTGCTGATCTAGTGACCAACCCTAAGATTCTCCAATCCAAATCCTAACCTTAACGACAAAATGTCTCAATCTCAAATGATCCATTGTGTGAAGTCATGGAATGAAAAGATTAATTTCATTTAGATACTCAAATCTGTTTATCTTTGGGATTCTGCTATGTTGGCAGAGCCGCTGAACAATCCAGAAAAAGGAATATTCAGGTTTTCACTTCAGCTGTAAAAGTTGACAGAAAAAAGAAAAAGAAACATCCCTCACATCTTATTTCTTTCATTAGGCCTTACACATAAATGTCAACACAGATAACGTCCTATCCCTGCAAGCTGGCTGACATTAAATGACACCTCGTGCACAGACTTTTATATTGCTTTCTCTGCAAAGTGATTTTGCCGACTGAATCTTTTCTTTTCTTGCCTGACACGTGTACAGCTATGGTTTCCATTATAACAGAGGAATTAAAATGCAGCCAGTGTCCTGGAAGTCGGTTGGGTAGTGGAGAAAGGCATGAATGCATAGTAAACGTGAGGGATTTACTCAGCTGTACTGAGACTGCTTGACATTATTTGATGTCCGATCCAAAACCCCTTCAAAAAACTGCCCTAGATTCAATTTCTTCAACTCAAAGATTTGACATGTTTCTAAATGTCTAATTGAAATAAAAATGCAGAGATTGATGAGTGGAGCCGCAACCTACTGATGAATAGTGAACGAGACGTTAACATAAAAACTTTTGCGCACCAAAATGAAGTAATCTGTCACAAGAAACAAGATATAATTCAGCCCAAATATAAAGCACACCACTGTCGTCTATTTTCACCCTCAAGTCATTACAAAACCTGTGTGACTTTCTTTCTTTCTTCCATGGAAAACAAAAGGAAATCATTTGAATAATAATTTGAAATGAAATTAAAGTCCTTGTTCATTTTAGATCAGCTATCCCTTTAAGAAATATATTTGCCAAGATTAATAACAATGCTATATTTGATGTAAACAGCACTAGAACATATATTAAGGCTTATACACAGGATCTGACTTTATGAGTTCATTTAAAGTTAAACATTACCTTTTGAAGAACGGAATTTCCACAAAATGGTGGGTTCAGGTCGTCCGATGGCCAGACACATGAGGCTTACATTACTGCCCTCGTTCACTGACACATCCGTGGATATGTTTACAATCCTGGCAGGAACTGCAAAAAACAACAACATATTGTTTATCACACTGTAATCACACATTTGATAAAACATCATTTAAGTGATTAATCATCAATGAACACCAAAAATACTACAGCATCATCAGGATACCCGGAGGATGTTTTCAATTTATTGTTCAAATCGCTTATATCAGGAGGAGTGTATTTTTCACCATTCTGCCCTTCGGGGAGGATTTAATAGATGTGTACGGCTGAACCGTGTTCACTTATGCAACTAGTACGCTGCAGATGCAAGTTACATCCACATTTTATGTGTTCCCTAGAAAATTCTTATGCAAAAGTCTTGCAACAATATTCCAGGGCATGTTGTTATTCATATTTTAGTGGGTTGTGTGATTTTATAAAGAAAAAGGAAAGGGAAAGGAAAAAACAAGCAGTGTACAACACAACAGAAAAACAAACAGACAATAATACAACATAACATAAACGTGATATTATTCAAAATAACTGATAAAGACATCATATCGATCAGATTTTCAGTGTTTGAGGAGGCGTTCTTCAAAATGTGTATATAGTGCTGTCAAAAAGCCAATTAATACATGAAATTAAAATGGTTTCAGTTGAACGTGTTAAAAATTGTTACCACAGCATCTGTTTTTCTGTCATCCGGGCTAGCATTACATTATATGATCACATAAATTGATGCAAATGCTTTTAAACCATTCAAGCACCCCAGTTCTCTTTTGCACTTGAACGAGCAATAACACAGAATTATGCCAAAATGCCCGTTTTGTCTCATATCCTCATAAGAGAGTCTTAAATGAGTTAAATAACGTCTTAAATGAACTTAAAGAGTTGTGAGGAAATGAGATGTGCGTAACAGCGTCGGATCCGCGTCATGTTCTGCAGCGGCAGATCTTAAAGAGACAGCAGCCTAATAAACCAGTTACTGAGATTCTGTCATTAATGTTCATCTAACAGAGAAAACTGTAGCTTTAATAAGGAATAGTCTATATTTAATTTATTATTTATGCAATTTCTGTTTAATAAATGGCCACATGTAAACATGACATTTATTATAAGGGGTTTATGTGAAGAGTTAAAATGTTAAAAGTTGTTATAGCTTCCAATTATAATGTGATGTTGAATGTCTATCGTTAATGTTTTAAAAAAGTCAGTGATACTGGCCTTCATTCATAAAAAGATAATATTACTATCCATCCATCTATCCATCCCACAGTAGTTGAATTGATTGTACATGTCTTATTTCATATTGTCAATCAAATGATTGGTTAAAACTCATCCAGTCCATTAGAGCCACACATTAGTGCCTCAGTGTGACACGCTGTCACTTGATTGACGTGATGAGATGAGCAGGTCATGCTCGGTTAAGGTAATGTTGTTTATAACTGGAAGTGGTATCCAGACAGTCTGTCGGTTTCCTTGACTGGGTTCCATGTTTCAGTCTGAATAAAGAAGCCAGCCAGTATCTCAGAGATATTATTTAGTTGGCGTCCTATCAGGCCTGCCTCACATGGGAGAGTCTGCTGAGAGTCTGCTATCTATGTTTGCTGAAAAAGTAAATATTTTATGGTAAATTTTATTTACTGAAGTTTTAGTGAAGCAACCACATTGGCACAAGAATTTTCTTAAGGGATGTCACGTGCATGCACACGCACGCACACGCACACACACACACACACACACACACACACACACACACACACACACACACACACACACACACACACACACACACACACACACAGAGAGAGAGTCCAATACGACTGAATAATTGATTTGCAAAAGTAGCCTGGGCTGTGAGCACAACACATCTGCTAATACAGATAGATACTGAGGTCAGAGACTTCCTGTACATTTCTGCAATTTGTCTCCTGATTCGCTCACATCACATTTAGCATATTAATGGCAATGATTCAGACAAATGTGTAATGGAAAACATCAATTAATTTTGTTTCAAATCAATCCAGTTATCCACGTAAGCCACCAGTGTATGACAATATTGTTTCTTATCCATCAAATCATAACAGCAGGAGGAAAGTCCTGATGGGACTAATTAAATTTTAACTGCAGAACAATAGTTTTCTGCCTGTAATAAAATTGAAAATACTTCAAAAGACCAAGTTTCATGTGTTACTTAAGCTTTGGAATGTGTGTGTGTGTGTGTGTGTGTGTGTGTGTGTGTGTGTGTGTGTGTGTGTGTGTGTGTGTGTGTGTGTGTGTGTGTGTGTGTGTGTGTGTGTGTGTGTGTGTGTGTGTGTGTGTGTGTGTGTGTCAAGGTACAGGAGTCAAAACTGGCCAAAATGAATCCTTATTCAAAAGGCTGTGAGTGTATTTGCATCTGAATATATTTGTCTGCGTTTTATAAAAATATTAATACATGTGTCAGTGTTGAAACAGTAAAATATATAAACATTAATTGTAAAATAATAATAATTTATATACAGTCAAACCAAAAAGACAGCAGATATCATTTTTTCCGAGCGTGTGCAGGACACTATAGTTCATTAATAGTTCAAGTGAGGATAGAAAAATAAAGTAAACTGTGACATATTAGCCAACAGTTCTTCATAAAGTGACTACCAGTAAAACTGATCACAATTTGGCAGCAAAATGTTGCTGTAAAGTAAAAATATTTAGAAAAAAAGTTACCTGGTTGCCTTAATTTTGATTTCATTGAAATTAAAATTTTGAGTTAATACAATGAACATTTTTTGAGATTCGACAACCTTTATTAAAATATTATTAAAAGATTTTGTAAGCATATTGGGTATTTGTGTGTGTTTTATTTCTGATGCCAAATAGTGCTATTTTCATGATTTATCAATTTTTTTATGTGGTTCAGATACAATAATATTTTGAGTTTCTATTTATTAAACACATTTCCTTCATCGTATCAACTCAAAGATTTAATTTCAATAAATTCAACATTTTAAGGCAACCAGGTTACTTACTTTTTTAAAGTTAAACCAACAAAAACCAACCAAAAAATTTTTACAGTGTAAAGACATTTGCCATTAATGTGTTTGTAAGCAACTGAAAAAGCACAAATGTCAGAGCATGTCAAAACTTCTAAAGGGCCTCAAAACAGCTCAGACTCCTCAGGGTTAAAGAAACAGCCACAGAACAGTGTGTGTGTGTGTTTGTACATACAGTGACCGTACCTCTGCTGTATTCCAGAGAGCACAATCACAGAAAAAGATGTGTAAGAGAGCCCTCCACTTCTCTCTGGTGAATATTTCATCCTGTGACGAGCACTTTCTTTGAATCACTGTGCTTTTTACCATCCCACATTCCCTGTGTTCTCACCACTTCCCTCCCTTACATCAAAGGTATTGTTTCATCCCTGTATCTCAATCTATAATGGATGGCTCTGGCTTTCTAACCATGAATCCCAAATTCAGGCCACTGTTTCAAACAGGCCAGTTTGGGCTCCTCAAAAAAGAGAGAAGACAGAGTTCAGAGCATGAACAGGCAAAAAGCTATGCTAACATTTTCTAAACAGACACACGTCGAGTTATATAACGCAAGTTACCTCGCCCCATAACTCTGTGTGTGTGTGTGTCTGTGGTAAACTGTTATAAAATCAATCCATCACTTCTCTGCCAAATGACAAGACTCAACCATCCCTCAAGTTCATGATGAAGTATCTTCCCGTCTTATACGGTCCAAATTCCCACCATCTCTGAGCAATACCTGTATTTTAATTGGACACGCACTGGCCTAAAATAACTGCAAAAAGCAGGAAACCCACAGAAATCAGTGGGAGAAAAACTAATTCTTAAGCTGCCTCTGGTGATATAGCTGCCGCTAATGTTCCACCCGGGCAAATTGCACTGGCTTCGGTTCTACATTTATATTCTCATAACCCTACTGAATCTTTCCAATGGCTCATTAGTGCTCTTTAAAATGAGAAAAAGAGCTGCTCCTGATGCAATGGTGAAAACTGAAGCGTACTATATAGAAAACTGCAACGAGGGACTGGAAAAGCAGCAGCCATCAAAATATTACACACAAAAACATAATCACTAGAAATCCTAAACTTTTGAAAGAGAAAAATGCATAGCACAATAATTTTATACTTTGAGGTCTGCATTAAAATAAAATAAAAAGAGAAAATTGAAATGTTAAACTTTCTTAATTAAAAATCGGAATTAACCAAAATATATCTATTTATCCAAATGTATTCGTGATTACATGATTATTTAACCCATAAGCTTATCGTTTATTTATAATGTCTTCTAAAAGAGAACGATTATCAAATGAAGGAAATGCCACTAAGTCATATATTAATTAAATTCTTTATTCCTGTGTCAATGTCATACAACTGTTCATTGTGAGATCATGTTAGCTAAGGTTCATTAAATAATGTTAAAATATGTATATGGCGTATAACAAAGATTTAGTAAATGTTAAAATTACCATTAAAGTATTAAAGTAAAGTAATCTCGAGTATCTCTAGAGTAACAGTGCATCCTTTATGTCATAGTTTTATCATATTTATAAAAGACAGATATGATGTACACTGTAAAAAAAAAAAAAATGTATCCAATTGAACATTTTCACATCTAAATCTTTCAGTTGGCCAAATTGAAATTCTGTGACTTTATGCAATTTATTTCACAGAAATTCAATTTGGCCAATCAAAAAATTTAGATGTGATCAGTCACTAGAAAATTTTCAATTGGGGTCTGATTTTTTTTTTTTTACAGTGTACTTATTCATTGCTTCAAACAAACTGCATCCGCTGTTTCCTTAACGCTGGGCTATTTGGGAAGCTGAACAAGGTTATCTTTCTCTCACACCCAGAACACACTTCTTTAGTGACATTATTGATGGTCTAAAAACAAAATGACAGCGCTGCCGACGGCTCCCGTAACCTGAACGAAGCTCATTGACGGGCATGCTCGCGCTCTGGTTGATATGTGTGTGTGTATGTGTGTGTGTGTCCTCATCCGGGAGAAGTGCCCATATAAGGAATTCCGCCCTTTATGACATCATACAGGCCCATACTCTGAAGAAAAAAAAGAAAAAAAGAAAAAAGACTTTCCAAAACTCATTCAAATCCTGAAGTAGTGTATTTGACACACAAATACTCTGTCATACATCCAAAAAATGTTTTTGTTTTTGTTTTGTTTTTTACATATTGGCCATGTTTAGCATGAGAATCAACTCTTCAACAGTGTAAATAAGCCAGAATGCATGAAACAGCATTAGACCCCATTAGAAGTCACTGTTAGTTTGCGTAGTTAATTGATGATAACAAATGCATCATTATTGTAGAGTGCTACCAAATAAGCAAACTACAGATCAAATAAAAATAAGTGCTCTATTGCTTCTATTGCTCTCCTCATTTGTAATTCGCTTTGGTTAAAAGCGTCTGCCAAATGATTCATGTAAATGTCTATAATTAAGGCCACTACAAAGCAATATGACAACAAAGTTTTGCCACAGACACTGAGCAGTCAAACGAGATGCTTGTGTTTTCCTTCGAGATCTCCTAAAGGATAAAGACTGGCAGCAATCAATTTCCATATGGCTTCCTATTCTGAAATGACACGGCCTATATCCTTGGAGAATTCATTGGTCAAAAAGGTGTCAATCATCAAACTGCAAAATGTATTGGAATCATTTCTTCATCCGTCACTACGGAGCGACAGCGTCAATCATTGTAGGCTATGCTGTAAATCTACAGCGATGAAAATACCACCAAAAGCCAACGTCTCAATGTCTAAAGATTGCTATGTCAAGTCGCTGATGCCTGTGGGTTTTACATATTGTCAGGAATGTTTCAAAGCATTTAGCATATCATTCACCTTGTTCTTATGCATGAGAAAAGCTTTTAATAGATCTCTCAGGAAAAGGCAAGACAGTCAGAGAAGCCTGTAATTTTATTTATAAAAAAAAAAAAAAATCTAAATGTCTTTTAAATGCTCCATTAGAAAGTCCATAAAGAAGAAAAAAAACTGTAAATCACATTTAGACCAACATGCATTACCAACATACGACTACCCTTGTCTGCCTGCATGGATTTATTTATTATTTTTAATATTACGGTTTGTTCTTAGCCCAATGGGGAAATCAAACAACTAGGGTGTTTTCATATAACACATGCTGAGTGAACATTATGGTGTGTTTTGTGCAGTGATTGCCTCTTCACTCCTTTCTAATAACAATACTAATGAGTCACATTGTGCCATCAGAGCAAGCTACAGGTCTCTCGCCTCTGAAGAGAGCAGCTCGTTTAGACGCTTTCAGTTATTACAGTTGTGGAGAAAAGCAATCACCCCACTGCAATCCCATCTCTATCACATCTGTCTGGCACTGCTGCGGCTGAAACTGCTCAAAGCACTGACAATAACACTGTTTTTGAGGCTGAGAAAAAGCAGGATCAACTGTGCCTCATTATCGACAGTTCATTCAGTTCATTCATTAGACTGGTGTTTTATGATTGGCATAAAGTCTGGTCCAATTTTGCTGCCTATTGTGGAACCTGCTTAGAGAGGAACGGTCTGACCATTCACAGCTCATTCCACAATACTGCTAATTTAACTACAAGGCATTCAAATACATAACTACAAACTTATGACGAGAAAAATATATAAACAAAGCCCCCCTGAAGTTACCAATTTCATCCCTTAAAACTCATCTTTGATCACCAAAATGACAAAGTTATCCTCTACAACCTTGCTACATTTAGTATATGCAGAACTATGAATATGGTAAATGGACTGCATTTATATAGCGCTTTTATCCAAAGCGCTTTACATTTTTGCCTCACATTCACCCATTCATACACCGACGGCGATGTCAGCCATGTAAGGCGACATCCAGCTCGTCGGGAGCAGCTGGGGTTAGGTGTCTTGCTCATAGACACTTCGACACTTGGTCAGGTGGAACCGGGGATCGAACCACCAACCTTCTGGTTTGTAGACAACCTACATGAACCACTGAGCCACTGCCGCCCCAGAATATGCAAATGAGCCCCGCCTCCACTCATTAAAAACCAGCTCAGAGATCCTGTAGTAAACGCTGCACAACGGTATCGCTCTTTACAATGTCAGAAGCATAACGGACATTAATATGATTAGCCTTTTGCTTGTCAAACAGCTTATAATGTGTTGCTAATGTTTCTGTTTGTCTACTTTCTAAAAATCTGCATCCTTAGAAACGGTTTGGACATCACAGACCGTCCGTGGAGAAAGGCACATAGTTCATCATAATGTACATCATATACATAATTCACCCGCTATATTGTTAAAATTACCCATAATATCCCAGAATAACATGCTTCTCTTGAGACTTCCCTGCTTCAGAGAATATTCAATGATATGATAAAGCCCCGCCCACAAGTTGACATGATTGGTTACACGGTAGTTTGCGACATCAGAAATACCAGCGATTTCAAAACCATTTGTAATATTACCATAGAAATAACAGTAAATTATGCAGAATCACATGCAACTAACCCTAAAAAGCATATAGTAAGTACGTTTTAGTAATTAAATATATAATTACACTGCAACAATGACAGCTTAAAATGAAGTGTAACCCAACTTATTTTTTTTTACTGGAATAAAGAATACGAGTATATTTCCCCAGTTTTAAAACAGGAGACAAATGTAATTAGTGCACTTTTGCTAAAATCAAACAATTACTGTATATATGTACCCCGTAATGAAAAAAGAACAAGTAAATACATATATGTAAATACTTTATAGGTACACTATAATAACCAAAAGTTACGTTGTGAATTTGCCTTAGTTGCACTGTACTCTGCGGGCTATAATCTAAAGCATTACCAGATTATACTGTAATTCTCTGGTGGCGAATGTTTAAAGATGAATGAATGTTTCAACATTCAGATGCAGATTCTAATACCAAGCCTCAACAGTACGGGTTTAGCTATGATAGCGGAACATTTCTAAATGTGGTAGTGCTTCCTGCCTCGTGTGTCCAAACTCCCACAGTCTCCCACTAAACCTGCATTTTCAGTTGGCCTCGCAGAGGGTTAAAATAACTGAAGCAGAAGGCAGGGCACCCACAGAACTCGGTGGGTGAAAAACAGATCCGCACGCTGCCTCTGGTGATATATCTGCTGCTAATGTGTCACCCAGGCAAATTGCACTGGTTTTGTCCTCCCATTTATATTCTCATAACCCTACTGAATCTTTCCAATGGCTCATTACTGCTCTTTAAAATGAGGCAAAGAGCTGCTCCTCAATCCAGTAACAAGAGCCGAAGCTTATTACACGAATGTGCGGTGAATTGAGAGGCCGTCTTATCCTTCTCCCCATGGAGGAGAAAGTTCGAGACTAATCTAAAATAGAGACACATCATTACACTTGAGCAAACGATAAGACGATAATCCTGCATGTTGTTTGCGGGGTCATCTAATTAAATTGCCATGCTTTTGCCCTGTGATACACAGCGTTTATGACATCCTGCTCATCGGGTAATACATGTTGAACGACTTTAATGAAATGGCGCAAACAAAAGATGATTAAGATGAATATTCAAGAGCTCTGTCCGAAACCTAGTGAGCTCCCTCAGAGCCTAACTAAAGAGCATCCTAAGTCAATTCAAGTCAACTTCATTTTCAATAAGTAAAATGTACTTCATTTTCTTTTGCAAGTTTTTGCATGTATATTTACTTTGTTGAAGTTTCCGTTGCAATACATTTTACTCCAACACTGAATTAAACCAGACTTTAGGCGTTACTTAGAAACATCTAAGTAGATAACTTAATGGATATTGTGTAGTCAGCGTAACATAATGGAAGTAATTCGGCATCTGAACACACAGACCTCAATACTGGTGCACAATACACAATGTTAAATGTGTCGTTTTGAGTAGAAAATGACCTCCAAATGTCACAAAATGACAAGTTACTAAACCTAACAACAAAAGCAACAGCAAAAGAAAACAAGAAAAAAAAAATCAACCTTACAGGAAAACAACCAACTGTGAAAAATATGATACACCGGTGTTTTGCCTGATGAGTTTATCTATCTATATATCCGTCCGTCCGTCCGTCCGTCCGTCCGTCCATCCATCCGTCTATCTGTCTGTCTGTCTGTGTCACCTTTTTACTCTTTTAATTCCTTTTATAACTGCTTTAATTTTCTTTCCTTTTATTTTGTGATTATATTAATATTTTTTGTGTTAAGCACTTTGAATTACCATAGTAAACTTGCCTTGACTTATTAATTATTCAAACCCCAATGCATGATGGGAACACCAGTATCAAAAAAAGATGAGCAGTTTTACTTCATTTTTAATAATGTTTAATTTCTACAAGCTTGCATTGAGTACTAATATAGAATTTACTTCATTTTTTCATTAACTTTTTCATGTGGAAAATACATTTTATCTGTAGCATTTACTCCACCACAGAATCTTTTTTTTTGTATCAGTGACACTTTATACAATAAAAATGATACAAACTTCATCAAATATGAGAATTTGACATTCTGTAAAGCAACTGTAGCAAGACAACAGTGCCATTATTCAGCTCAGTTCAGTGTTTAATATCTGTGTAAAGAGCAGTTCAATTCAGCAATAAGCAGCTCTACTGAACACAGCAACGCCGTTAACTGAAATAGAAGCAACACAAATAGCGTTAGCTAGTTCATGGATAAGGTGTTCTTCGCAGTTTTTTTCGATTTTCTGCTGATATAAATGTAAAGTAAACTCCAATGCAAGTTAAACTTCTGATGATCCTCCTCGTCTCCCGTGAAGATCTCCAGTGAATGAACATATGGAGTGTGATCATCACCTTTGATGCACTACCAGCACTGAGCCGAATTCATCCTTCCCCTTTTCCCACTTGAGTCGCACTTTCCTTCTTATCCTCGCCGTGTCTTGGCTTGCTAACAGTCTTGGACTCCCTGCATGGCCCGCACATGCCTCAGCTCACCTGCTCTGTGTCGCCTCATCCTCTTTGGCTTGCACGCTAAGGAAGATGATGGACGGGTTTAATCTTCTTTTTTAAATGCTTTGGGAAATATATCAATTTTATCAATACAAATGTATATATCATTAATAAAATAAATACTCAGTATTTAAATTTAAACAAAATGATTGTAAATAAATAAATATGCCTAAATCTACTGTTATATCCGTGAGGTCTGTTCTGAGAGGAATAACCTGGGGTTGGAATGTGTTACATGTATACTAATAAAACATACAATTAATCAGTGATGGAGTACTCGAGTCCTGGACTCGGACTCAAGTTCGACTCGAGTCCTTATTCTCTGGACTCGAGTCCGACTCGAGACTCCGTTCTCTGGACTCGTGACTCGACTTGGACTCGCGGACTGATGACTCGTATTTGGACTCGAGTCTCAAGGATATAAAATCGGACTTGAGAGCTCAGGTAATGGTGACTCGACTCGGACTCGGACTCAGGTAATGGTGACTCGACTCGGACTCAGGTAATGGTGACTCGACTCGGACTCTTCTTTGGTGACTCGACTCGGACACGGACTCGGAGCACTGGGACTCGAGACTCGACTCGGACTCGACAGTTGGTGACTCGACTACAACACTGCAACTAATAAAGTGCACTTAATATTTTTTACTTCTTGTTCAAATTGCTTAATTAAAATGAGCTAGAGCAACACAATTGCTTAACATTTTGTCCTAACTTAATTTAATTGTTCTCAATCCACTTAAATATGAGTCAAATTGATTGTGTTGAGATTACATGAATGATTTGTGTTGCATTAACTGAAACTGGGCAGGGCTTGTTAGTTCCCAGCATGCTTTGCATATATGGCTATATCACGAGAGAGTAAGGGTGCGTCTCAAACAGTTCCCTAGTTCAGTAGTCAGGGCACTGATCAGTGAGTCAGCCCATTGACTTATGTCCTGATCAGTGCCCTGACTACTGAACTAGGGAACTGATTGAGACGCACCCTTACTCTCTCGTGATTTAGCCATATGCAAAGCATTATTAGCACCCTAAATGTTGTTATTTTTACTTTATATATTTTTGAGCAAGATGAGAAAGGGGGAGACTTGATTGTGTTTAATATTTGATTTTGTTGGAATTATTAGAAGAATTTAAATTACAGTGGTTACCATTGTGGAAAAGAGGAGCATTTGCTTCGGCTGTGGACTTAAACAACTAATGTCATTACAGCTGTGCTGAAGGAGCATCTAATGCTTAGCATTTAAGATGCTAATGTGTGCTATTGCTAGCTAGAACTAGCTAGTGCAGTAATATAATTCAATTGTGTAACATTAAAATATATGAACTTGAAGTGGATGAATAAATATATGAAATAAATGCCTGAATAAATGTCAGGGAGCCATATAAAATTCACTTTGAGACTACTTAATTAGGTCACTTAATTTATTAATTCAATGATGTTGAAGTTACATAAACAAATTATGTTTGTTTAACTTAATTGGTTCATGTGGGACAAACGTACACAATTAAATCACACACTTTTTTCCAGTGTATAATTGCCCATGATTAGAATAATAAACAGACTTATTCACTTTTAAAAGGGCACTTTTTAACTTTTACTGTTGATGTTGAACATTGTATGGTAATTAATTTGCAGGGTTCCAACACAGGGCTCAAAATTCAAAACCATAACTAATTATTCATGCAACATTATATTTGGTATGTAGAACAATAATCTGTAAATATTTTTTACAGATCAAAAAGCGATAACATAGCTTATTAAAAAGCTTTATAATCATGGCCAAACCCGTCTGTGAGGTCACTGAGGTACGGATCTCTGTACTTTTCAGAGGTGTATATAATACATGTGAAATAATTGCCTAGTATAGTATCAACACTATTTTAGTTCTGCAAGGATATTGCACATCAAGATCTTCTCATCTGAGCTGCCTCATTGGTCTGTCACCGCTCGTCAATGTCAAAATATTTGAGATGACCAATCAAAACAAAGTAGGCGGGTTTATGTTCACAGAAGCTGCTGAGTGTGAATTCCATTTTAACGCTTCAGTTAACAGGTATAAAGTGAGAGATAAGATTTAAGCTAAACTAAACATTTCATACCTGACAGCTGTTAAACAACCGACAAAAATAATCAGCAAAACTAATAAACTTCTGTCTAATTTCAGCATTTTGAATTGTAACAAGGCCTATCATTAACATGATTCATGTAATGTAATGTAATAATTAGGGACTGTCAATGTGAGGGGACAGAAAACATTAACAAAGCCGTTTTCATCTTAGGCGTAAGATTAATAATGAATTATGTGTTAAACTTATTTACCTTCCAATCGTACCCTTCAGTAAATTAACATGTCTAAGAAAACGATTAATAAAACATATAGGCTCGGTCTCAGTGGATACTATGTTTAGTTTCTTCACTGACACAGGCGAAAATGAAAAGACTATCAGTCAAAGCTCAGCTTCAGGAGGGTAGAGACAGGGAAAGAGAAGGAGACTGAGGGGAAAAGAAAGAGTGATGGAGATGAGGAGAGAAGCAGGTATTGAACAATAATCACTGAGATGGTTTTAAAGCTATTTCTCATCCTTTGTTTTGGCCTTCGAATACCTTGAAATGCACATATGTAGATAAGAGAAATCAAAATGTTCTCAGAAGAGCCCCGAACCCCCCTAACTAGCTCAAATGTGATTCCTCTGTGATTAAAAAACCCTGCCTAGGGGGTTTATAACCTGCATATCTTCATCTGATACATCAGTTTGATGCTGCACTCGCGGTTGGATGTACAGTCTGAATTAAACGAGGGTTTGCTCTTTTATCTGTTGCTGGTTTGAGTGACACATGCACATTCGTTTAGTGCCATTCAAAAGAGACTCACTTATGGAACAGACAAACCTTTTCAGACGAACAATAAATGACTGTGCTTTTTTTAATTATTATTATTATTCCATAAACTGTTTTTTCCATATATTTCCAGACCAGAAAATACATTAAGAAAAGTCCACTTTTCCAAACTGCATACCCTGAAATTGTAATTCGCTAGAAACTAGCCAAATTAAGAAATTTGGAGGAAAAATGCTGAAACAAAAATCCAACAAGTACATTAAATATGTGTAAGGCTAAAGAAGGTATGTGTTTTATAGGGTTGTGTGATGTATTCTGCAGAGAGTTATCCACCATAATAAACAAAACATTTACATATCAAATTATATTACATATTTTACGTGTAAAAATATGTTTTTATGTGTAAAAGTACATAAATAAATAAAATAAAAATAAAATAAGTTTTTTTAAATTCCCATTTTTCATTTTAAGCACATATTTTTGGTTTTATTCTGTATATGACATTAAAATAATAAACAAATCAGTGCTGGACTGTCATTTAATAACCAATTGATCCTGGATAAAAATTAGCTGAGAACTAACCATACCATGTTCTATTTATCAAAATCATACTTCAAGCAGATGGAGAAACATCTTGAAACTGGGATTGACAGGTGAAAAATAAGTGCAAAAAAAACCTATGACAAATTTTTGCAAGAATCTGAAAATAACACGTCTCTCATTAGTTTAGATGAGAATTTTGTAGCAAGGATTCATAATTTCATCTGGCATCAAAGCATCACTCAAATGTGTTTGCTCATATCTGTGCTTTAGTGTTTGTCTGAACAAATCCTCCATGCTAAGACGTCTTGAGAGTCGTCTCACTGTTTCTTTGTTTTTGTACTCACAATTGTTTTCATTGTTATTCTGGAAAAAAAACCAAAGAGGGTTTTTGATATAACAAGAAGGACAATAGGGCTCCATTTAACATCATCATGACCTCGCTTGCTCAGAAACGTTCCTCTTTCAAGAACATCATGTGCCCTTTGTTTCATATTTTGCATATAGGCCACCCACATAACACTGCTCTAGGAAACACACATGATATGCAACCTTGGAATCGTTCATTTTGAGTACAATTATGATTATCTGGAGTCTAAAACAAAGCATATACATTTTTTAAAGGGACACATCATTAAAATCTGATTATTTTCTGTGTTTAAGTGCTATAACTAAGTGCTACAATCTACCAACCCAGAACAATCCAGTAACTTACTTTTAGTAAGACTTTCTCTGCAAGCATGTGACAAAATGAGTTGGTCAGATTTCACTTCCCTAGTGTTGTAGGAAGGGGATCTTATTATAATATTACCACCCCATAGCAAGATGACAACATACGTTATAAGCGTAATTAAACTAAACTACCTGTTCTATCTTCATGCAGCAGATATTTTCTGGCTCTGAAGGCATTTGATTTCATAACAGTTCCCACAAGATTGTCTTATAGATTATCATGACAGAATATGTTAAGTAATGTCTTGAAGGTAGTTAACCCCACATCAGCTACATAAATTCATTAACTAACCAATCAGAAACGTCCTGTCTCATTCTACATGTTGTCACTTCTTTGTGAGTCTTGGAAAAATAAAAGGCTGAACAGTTTGTGTGTTTGTGTGAGGAAATCAGAGCTGCTAAAAGCTCTTGAAGCTCTGCCCTCTTCTTCAAATGGGCCCGGGACCAGCAGCTCATTTGCATTTAAAGGAACACACACAAAAAAAAAGTGTTTTTACTCACCCTCAAAAAGTGACAATTTTAACATGCTATAAAAAACTCCACATACACACTCTGGGGACATTAAAAAAGGGGATTATAGGACCCGTTTAATGATTATTAAAGGACACTGGTGAAGAAGTGCTCAAAGACCAAAAACTGGAGATATTTTTCAATGCAGGGCCAAATTGGCTGAGAGTGAGTTCGTTTCTACAGCCTCACTCTAGCCAGCTTCAGCTACACACCACCTGTGTATGTCTGTTTTTTTTTGCAAGCTGAGAGAGACAAAACACAAATCTTGTGAGCTCATCCATTAGAGATCTCACTACCCTGTGACCTTGAAACAAGCTAATGTGCTATACCTACCACAAATATGCAAATCATGGACTCATCTGGTATTAGTCTGCTTACCTTACCTTAGACTTTTTTATATTGATTTAAAAGACACTCTAGCTGAGTGCAGGGTTTGGGTTAGAGTTTCTGAAATAACATTACACTGAGCTGGATTTCTGTTCATAAACTAAAAGTGTTGTATTTATCTTTTTAGTTTTTGTGCACCATGCTTCAGAAAACATACGCCCTAGAGATAAAAAACAGACTGATTTATTATATCACAAAATCAATCTGAAGATGTTGAAACTGAAGCTGGATATCATATTTAGTCATATACGATTGCTTTTCACAAAACAACAATGCTGATGGATATCTTGTCTTCACCGAGTCGCAAATGTATAAATAACTAAAAAAGTTATTGCTTTTCATTTCAACAAACCTACATGCTATCAAAATGATTTCTCTCTTTAGAAGTGGTGCTTTAAAAGGAGTCTTGTCAACATCTACATTCAAGTTAGAGTGTTTGCTGCCAGCGTAGACTTAACTAGCAAAACCGGCAAGATTAGACTTGTGTGCATGAAATAAACAACAATAAACCTCTAGTCTAAGCAGTTTTTTTCAGCAGCAATGTTCCTCTAAATGCAAGTATATACAATAAAAACATCTTTCTCCCTAGACTATAATGACCTTCATTTGTCTTCTGCATGTAGTGGATTAATAAGAATAATGCTTTGTGTACCTCAGAGAGGGAGCTCAGAGGAAAACCTCAGGTTTTGAATTGCGCTGGACACTAACGCGTCGCATGTCTCCTCTCGCGTTGCATCTGATCGATGCATCCGATCGATACCGCGGAAGACGATGAGGCCATTTACAGAGACACATACCTCCAGCTGCAGTCATCAACCACATAAATAGATGTAGCGCTGATACGCTACAGGATGACAAATGCAAAATCGAATGGAGCGCTGTCCCGTTCGTGAAACGCTAATGAGTGACCTAAAACCGGAACGAGACCAAGCGTGAAATATGTTAGGACACTTAAAAACAAGCCCGCAGATGTCGAGCGAGATACGTGAGAGCGCTACCATTGGCGCTCTTTGAATTTTTAGCAGAGACGAGGCAATAACAAGCTTCGGAGGCTCAGGGTTTAAGAGAAATAGGGCCACACTTGATGACAGAAATAGACGGGGCGCTACAGTTTGTGTAGGCTGACTTTAGCTGAGCGTGGCAAGATTTAACAAAGCTGAGACAAAGCATTACAGTAAAGGCACACCGAGGCCCCATCTGTTCAGAAAGCTCTCAGATCCATTCTCAAGAACACTAGGCTGAAATTGTAGACCACTCAGCATGCAACTATAGGGTGTAAGGGAAAAGGAGCGCAGCAAACAATTCAATATCTTAAGTGCACTTTCGAGTGCCACAACACCAGCATGTTTATGTTGTGCCATGTAGATGCACAGGGTTGAACTGCAAGGTAAAACAAGGAAAGCCAATGATCGATTCATTAAAACTGGGCCGAAGGCTTTATAATTAATTGAATTGTAGGTTAAGCGGGAACTGAACAGGCGACTCAAACTCCAATTTACGCTTTGTGTTTCTAATCAGAGAAAAAAATAAGCACCTTACCTTAGTCTATTTGTTCAGTTATTTAAGCCTGCAGTAATTAGTGTCAGGACAAAGTACTAAAGGTTAATGAGCAGTTGATAAGGCTCCATTTTATTAACCAAAACAGCCATTTCCACTGAAACGTGGGGAATCTGACAGTTTTTCTGAACTCTGCAGATGGTCTGAGAAACGTGATAAAAATACTGTTACTGGTTTTTGCCACATTCCTGAATTGTGTACCCCGAGCAGAGATAGATTTGGCCATGTGCGACATTAATCATTTTTGGCTCACAAATATGAAGGCGATCGACTGCACTGTAAATCATGACAAAGGTCTGAGTATCGACACTTGATTTAGTGAGGAGAAAACAAAAGCCTCTGCTCTATTTTTCCGCTGCTCTCCGGGCTGCTCGTCTTCAATCAATATCCATCAACGATTTTGAAATTACACCCAGATTAAATCCCAATTTCATCACTGGGAGTCACATCTGCTGAGTTTCATTTAATTACATCAGCCTAGAAAAGAAGAATCAAAGTTGTTTGTCAACTGTTATTTACCCAACCCAAATGTCAGCAAAATCCCAAACCAATGTGAAGCTGGTTTCTGAAAAGGTTTCCTCGCCCACGCATTACATGATGTAAAGATATCATTTTATAAGACATGAAAACGCCTCTTAAGATTTACCTTGTACAATGAGGTGCACTTTTGTCGATTCTGGTTTCTTGTTCGTGAGGATAGAACAGACGTACGGCCCCTCGTCGTATAAGTTGACGTTTAGGATTTTTATACTGTATTCGGTGATTGCTGTGTTTAGTAGGACCACCCGGGGGTCCAACGACCATTTTTCATTCCCTGTGAAGAGGATAGTGGTTCGGTTGAGCCATGCCACCCGTGATACTTTGTTGTCCACATTGCACCTGTTGAACGACACAAGCAGAAGAAAAAAACATGATTATTTGCTATGTTACATTTTTTTTTTTAAATGATCCTCAGTGGTGCACAGGGCTAAAAGGCATTAACAATCCAATTTAACAACTTGGTTTGAAATGATCTGGACACATTTTGAGGACATGTCCAATTATCACAGAGTGCACCTTCTTTAACCCCTTACCTAAGGGGGGCATAACTTACATACCTACAATAAAAACACATACATTATTGCTGCTCATAAGTCATTCTGAATAGACACACTCAGGCTGTATGGAAATAAAATAATAAGAATATATTTAAATATAAAAATATCATGTTTATGCTATGCAATACAACTTTTAACCACAATTAGAGGGAAGGCAAACATCTGCTCATGCTTCATTTCAAATCTGAGGATTATATCTCTAAAACTATTGATATTATAAGAAGCATTTTCTAAGACCATGTCAGAGTGAGTTTTTAGAAAAGGCTGATTAGATGCATATAAATATTGCATTGGTCTGTTCATACCTTGCAGTCTATTGTCTAATGTCTGGCGAGGTGAACTGCTCCATTGATGAGCTTTTTACACGTCTGTCGGAGACTTAAGGTCTTTGAGTCCGAAATGTTCATATGCGGTTTTTCGTATTCGTCATCCGGTGGCTCTGGATTGTCAAAACCCCTCTCAAAATGCTTGCTACTAATGCGAAAGATTTCCCAATTCAAAAAGATTTTTATGACGAACGAAAGTTTAAGAGACAACGTGAGATCTTATTTATTTTTTGACATGCAAAAATGTCAGACTCAGTGTGCAGGGACCTTTAATCGTCATTATTCTTTAGTTTTCATTCAGCCATTATTAGCCTATATTCTGACATGGCTTGCCCAACTGACGCAAACCCAGGACAGGAAGAGATGGCGCTCGCTCTGAATGCTCTTTCAGCTCTTCAGGTTGCATAATTCAATGAGAAATTGATGGTATTTTGCTAAGCTGAGAATAAATCATTATTTCACCAAATATGCACACTTTTGGAATAAAAGCCCTAGTTCAGTGAAGATATGTGAACACAAACCGGAGCAGACGTGACTGAATTCATATGCATATTGTTATTCTATTTAAAATATAAAAATAAAATAAAAATGTATTTTTGCACTCCTGTCTCTGCAACTTATGATAGACAGTGGTCAAACTTCTTTTAACTTTCTAATGATACTCAGTTGGCCCAGATCAAGTAAGAGGGTGATGTTTCTTTGTTTCTTTTTTCAGACAGTAGGAAAATTAAGGTGGCTATTAACTTATTTTCATTAACTTAACTTTTCCCCTTGAAGTAAAAGCCAAGAAAACAATGCCATTCTAGATGCCAGGGACCAACCTTCAATTCAACAGACTTTACTGGCGAAATATGATAATGCCCATAAAATCACTTCCCTTTCCTTCTTTGAAATGCAAAAGAAAAAGCATGTGACAAGGCAACAGGTAATACAAACAGATGTCGGTCCTTCTTCTCCTCTCCTTTTCTATTACAGATCTTGAAAACCAGTTGGAAAATGACAATAGCTTTTCATCTTATCCTTTTCAAACAGCCGTGATGAAAAATTAGAGCAATTCTGGGCAATAGCCACCTTTCAGTTCAGAAGAATCTGGATATGACACTACATTTGTCTCCTTCACAGGAAAGGACATTTCTTAAAACTGCAGAAAAAGACCTAGAGGCGTTCGCTATACTTATCTTTTTTACCCTTTTCTAACTTTTGAGTGACGGCTCTAAAGGTTAGGACTAATTGAAAGTCAGAGCTACATATTAAAAAACTGAGGGCATAATTGCACACACAGCAACGTACTTTCCCAAAAGAAACATACTGGTCTTAAGGTTTTATTTGTCATCTGCTATCTGGCATTTGGTTTATTTGTCAATAGTTATTTGATACAACAACAGCACAGAATCTTCTGTGTTGACATGGTTTTCATCAATGACACTCAACAAGGTGCATTGAGTATTTTTTAAAATGCCATTGCCAAACCGTTCGCGTCAGCATGCCAAAACACTGCAGTAATTCATATTAGTCTTTAAGAGGGCTTCACGCTCAAGGTCAAAATCAGTAAATGGATTATCAGACCCTTTACTGGTGAATTTCCCGGCTCTGAAAATTAGTCAACAAGAGAGCGCTCTTTTGGCAAATCTGGAGGGCAACAATTGCAAGTGTGAAGTGAATGCTTTCTCAGGATATTCTTCAAAGGGAAAAGCTCATTCAGACTCTGTTAATCTATGCAGAGTGCTGGAGCGCAAGAGAGCTTGCAGAGGATTTGAACCATTGAAAACCACAAGATTAAGCTCCGGTCTATAATCATGCATGCTCTGCAGTTTTTGCTTGGGAATCACTGTGTACATTCAAACAATAGAATGGATTTTTTTTATTTATTTTTTTAAGTTTCAGTCTAAAAATAACCTCATAGTCGTTCTATGCTTGGCCTTAACACCTACTGCTTATAATTTAACGTCTTGGTGCTGTGGGTCTAATTTCCCTCAACTTAATGCTTGCTTTCCCCTCCACACCAAAAAGGTCTTATAACTAGCAGAAAAACGTCCCGCAGATGTTATTACGCACATTAATTCTGTATGCAGCATCCTCCGTCTCCCAAACCGCGCTGTTCATCATGTCCCAATATGTGTCTAGTTGATAAGTGTGTGGATTTATACCCTTATTCTGGCTGAAAGCGACAAACTGAGCCTGAAACACCAATATAATGACATTAGCATGATGGGGAAAACATGAAGGCTGTGCCAAAAGTTTAATTTTCTGTTCAAAAGTTACATTTTAAGTGGCTTATTGGTGAAAGCCTTGCACCGTGAATAGGAAGGTCACCGTGGGCACCTTCTCTGGCCGTTCTGAGCAGGACGGTTAACACCTCATCTGCTCCGGGGGTGCTGTGGGACAGATGATTGCGTGCTCTGAATTCCTGCATCTGCCTGTGACAGATTAGATTAGCAATTTGCGAGATAACGAGTTTGCATATGGCTGGTTGAACGGGTGCAAGGTCCTACAAAATAAGGCAAAAAAGAGCTCGAGTGCTGGCGGTGATTATACATTTCTAAAACAATTAAAATAGGTCCAGGTTGATTTGAATCTTCAAATACACAAATATTTATGTTTATGCAATAGCAGGTCAAACAGAACACTGCAATGTCATCACACATTATATGCCTCACATCAAACAGCATGCATACATTTATAATGATCCATTTCAAACAGCCGCCACGCACATTTACATATGCATATCAACCAGTGGATCCATTAGAAATGCAATATGCTAAAAAGACCGCCCTCATTGTGCTTGAATTGACTGTCACTTAAATTTAAAGCTGAGGGAAAAGCATATAGATTTTCCCACTCGGTGCTAAAAAGTAAGAGGTGCTTCTTGGAAGGCAGAGCCTCCATTATCCAGCATTGACAGGGTGAGATCAGGCCTCATTCAGTGAACTAATGACTCTGTCACACCAGTCCCTTGCACTTCAGCCTAATGGACTGTCAGCCACATCGGTGCGAGATCGTTTATATGAAGAAATATCTTCTCAGCTCAAGCATGTTCTAAAATGCATAGATTGATTACCAATATTTTCCACAACAATCTTATTCAGAGAGACTATTTTGTCCGAATAAAGCTTATTTTTTTTACTTTACATGTATTGGAGGAATGCATTCTTTAAATATTAAAAAGTAGTCTTGCATACATATCATGATGTGTCACATGGATATGATGTAATAATCTGATTGGTCTAGCTGGTTAAACCAATCGTTTTTGGCATATGTGACATGTGTGACCCTGGAGCACAAAACCAGTCATAAGTCTCGCGGGTATATTTGTAGCAATAGCAAACAATACATTGCATGGTTCAAAATTATCCATTTTTTATTAAGTAAAAATCGCATTCAATGGAAATATTTAGTACATTTCCAACTGTAAATATATCAAAGTAGTAATTTGCATTGCTCAGGACTTAATTTGGACAACTTTAAAAGGTGATTTTCTCAATATTTAGATTATTTTTGCACCCTAAGATTCCAGACTTTAGTTTTAATCAATGTAAAGCTTATTTATTCAGCTTCCAGATGATGTATTTGTATGATGTATGATGAACTTTAAAAAAATGACACTTGGCTTTGTGGTCCAGGGTCACAATTATATAAACTGTATAAATGAATAATTGTATATGATCCACTAGATGTAGCATTAAATAACTATTCCATGTGAATGTAATGGATTTTAAACGTACTTATACTAAAGGCAAAAGGCACTATTCATTTCTGTTTTGTGCAGCTTTATTTAAGTTTTTCCTGAATGTTTTCGGACAGAATTTTTGAATTTTGAATAATTTATTTCACACACTTTATCATTTCATTTTAGAGACAAAATTAACAATAGTTACAGAATGGTTATTGTGTGTAAAATAGGAAACCCCAAAGAAGCTACTGAAAGCTTTTAGGAGGGGGCCCGATAACACCATACAACATATAACATACAAGAACAAAAAACAATCCATAAACATAAATAAATATAAATACAACAAGACAAACACTACAGCAAACAGACAACAGACGATCCCAGCACAAATGTAATACTTTCAAAATGATCAAAAAGTATATGTTAAAAGCAGTTTTTCCTTAAGGTTTTTCTTGAAAATGGAGACAGAATGCAACAATTTAAGGTTTTCCTCAAGCTCGTTCCAAATCTGTGGACCTCTACAGATAACACTTAGGCTCGTACATTTCAATCGTCGTATTTTACCAGGAATTAAATGTTTTTCCCTTGTATGATATGTATGCTGGGGTCAGCTGATTGGGACAAGTTCACACAACCTATAATTTAATTTATGAACAACCTGGAATATCATACACAGACACTTAATTACCATATTTACATACATTCTAAATCCTAAACATTGTAAAAACATCTGTTAAATGTCATTCTAACATTAAAAAAAGAAAGTTTAATCAGGTTTTCTGATCTTAATTTGAATTGAGTCTTGTCACACTATGTTTTGCCGGTTTTAGAAGGAAAACGGTTAGATGACTAGCTAAACCACCTGAGTGTGTGTGTGTGTGTGTGTGTGTGTGTGTGTGTGTGTGTGTGTGTGTGTGTGTGTGTGTGTGTGTGTGTGTGTGTGTGTGTTTCAAGGATGATTAAAGGGATGTGTCTGATAAATTCTTGATCAAGGATTGGGGATTTAACAATCTTAACTCTCTAACTAAATCAATAAAATAAATGACCTAAATAAGGGTTAAACCTGTGACGAACACAGGCCACAACATTTTTTTATTGTTTTGGCGATGAGAACAAGAGGCCATTTCATAAAATGACACCTGCCATATTTTTCATATCTCTGCTGTGCCTTTTTAAGATATGAGTAGGTCAGTGAGCCTCTGTGCTGTGGGGATTCGGTGCTTGCAGATCATTGTCAGCAGACGGCCATGTGGTCTCAGGGTGAGATTAATGACAGGCAGGCTTTATGTGATGGGAGACTGATGAAGGCCATTACACCAGGGGCAATGAATGGTGGCCACTCCGTTTGGGCTCTCTGATAGAGGGGAAACAGGAATGATTTCCCCAACCAGACACAGACAGCAGTGTCGACAGTCACATATCAGGATTAGCAGAAAGTGGGACATTTAAAAAGTCACAAATATTGTCACAGAGAAAACCATATGTTAAAGGGACAGTTCACCCCAAAATGAAAAATCTGTAATTAATTCCTCACCCTCATGTTGTTCCAAAGATCTTCATTCATCTTTGCAACACAAATATCTATCATTTTATATGATGAACAGGTTGACATAAGGCTTTACATATAAACAGTGATCAGCGAACTTAAAAAGAAGCGCAACCAAGAACAAAAGCATGCTGCGTCAGAAGTAAAGTTAATAGTATTGTATTACTGTTAAAGCTAAATAAAAATAAATGCAAGCAAATAATTTAAAATGTAGTATTTAAAATGATTTTATGACTTGCAGTTGAACTTTAATTGACTTAGGGGAGGCCATAATATATTCTTGCTCACCAAGATGCCATTTCTACTGAGAATGATTCTTGACATGGTTTCTAACCAGGATGTTCTCTATTTTCTGCGGATGCTTCAAAAATGTTCCCACCGCGAAAGCATTTGCTTTTCTGTACACCATTCAAGTCTCCTGAGTGTGCCGTGGCCCTCGTTTGAATTGAAATAACAGTACAATAGTACGGGGCGCCACTTTGTGATTGCCACTTTTGTCACTGCTTTCAAGGTGGATGCACTAACATTCTATTTGTGTCAGTCCTCAGAGGATTCGTCTGAAGGCCTCAGCCCACCTCTATAGCTAACTAGTCATGTGGATGAATGGCCTGCAGAAGTATGAAGAGAAACTGCCATTTTTGGCCCATCACTCAAGAACACGAGAGACAGACAAGCCCGATAAATGCAGCCGTTTGCTTTGTCCCACACAGCAGTATCTCCACATCACAGACCAGAGGCTTCAGCAGACACTGTGCTGGTAAATGTGACATTGGGAATAAAAATTGTACATAAATACAAGAATAAAAAGAATAAAAAATAAAAATAAACTGACTATACTGACAATAATTTATCTACATATTTACAATTACAATTTAACAAATGTACATTTTTCACAAAGTGTTTCACTTCATTCATTGCTTGGTAATCAAATCCATGACACTGATTGCTAGCGCTTTCTCCACTGTATGAGCAACAGAAATGCACTTCATTTTCACCATTCCAAAATAAAATAATTGTACTTGTTTTCTAGATATGTGATTTTTTTTGTGACTGTTTCTGGTTTCAAACACACACACACACACACACACACACAAACACACACACACACACACACACACACACACACACACACACACACACACACACACACACACACACAAAAATAGGGTGTCAAAATTGAACCTTTAGGGGTACAACAGCTTGTCACTGGGGCAGTACCCTTAAAAGGACATCTTTGTGCCTTTTTACTCCTAAAAGGTGCATATTAGTACCTTTGAGCAAAAATGCGCACCTTAAGGTACTACTATGAACCTTTTTGTGGTAAAAAAGGTACAAAGATGTCCTTTTAAGGGTACTGCCCCAGCGACAAGCTGTTGTACCTCTAAAGGTACAATTTTGACATTTGTGTGTATATATAATGTATGTATGTATGTATGTATGTATGTATGTGTGTGTGTTTGACACCAGAAACAGTCACAAAAAAATCACATATCTAGAAAATAAGTACAATTATTTTATTGATCAGACTTGTTTGTTCAGCACATCCCACAGATGCTCGATTGGATTGAGATCTGGGGAATTTGGAGGTCAAGTCAAAACCTCAAACTGGTTGTTGTGGTCCTCAAACCATTCCTGAATCATTTTTGCTTTGTGTCAGGAGCATTATCCTGCTGGAAGAGCCACAGCCACCAGGGAATACAGTTTCCATGAAAGGCTGAACATGCTCTGCAACAATGCTTAGGAAGAAATAGCATCCACATGGGTGGCAGGACCCAAAGTTTCCCAGCAGAACATTTCAAAATCCTTTCACAGTCTCTGCTGGCTTGCTTTTTTCCCATAGTGCATCCTGGTGCCATGTGTTCCCCAGGTAAGTCACGTACACGCACCCAGCTATCATGTGATATAAAATAAAACATGAAATACCATATGGATGCCAAGCTCCCTCATAGACTACTTGCATCAGGAATGTACATATTTACCATTAAGAGCACATCAAAGTATCATCATCTGAAAAAAAAGGGGAAAAAAAGAAAGAAATCTGATTTTGTATAAATGATCAGCTGATTGGGTGACTCAGACGATGGCCAGATTTTCAGTAATGCTCTTCCTAAACAAGGTGAAATCAGACCAGGCCACCTACTTCCATTGCTCTGTGGTCCAGTTCTGACACTCCATACAAAACAAACTGAGCTGCTCTGTGTATTCTGACACCTTTCTATCAGAACCAGCATTAACTTCTGGAGCAGTTTGAGCTCCAGTAGCTCGTCTGTTTGATCGGATCACACGGGCCAGCCTTCGCTCCCCACGTGCATCAATGAGCCTTGGCCGCCCATGACCCTGTGGCCGGTTCTCCACTGTTCCTTCCTTGGAGCACTTTTGATAGATACTGACCACTGCAGACCGGGAACAGCCCACAAGAGCTGCAGTTTTGGAGATGCTCTGACCCAGTTATCTAGCCATCGCAATTGTCCCCTTGTCAAACTCGCTCAAATCCTTATGCTTGCCCATTTTTCCTGCTTCTAACACATCAACTTTGAGGACAAAATGTTCACTTGCTGCCTAATATATCCCACCCACTAACAGGAGCCGTAATCAGTGTTCTCTTCACCTGTCAGTGTTCATAATGTTATGCCTGATCAGTGTATGTATATACTTTATATTTGTGCGTGTGTGTGTGTGTGTGTGTGTGTGTGTGTGTGTGTCTGTGTGTGTAACCCCGAGATTAAGG